>NC_029776.3:67247213-67257713 GCF_000817695.3 Arachis duranensis | reverse complement strand
TATATATATATAATTGAAGGAAATTATAACTAGGAGACTTGAAGAAAGAGCTAAGCAAAAATGTAACAGAAACACGCATCACACTCGTATGGATAAGCATTATACAGATATAAAGATTGAGAGAAAGGATAAACTATACACATATAGAACATAATTTCAGAAGATACGGGTATCAAGTCCCAAACTCGACCTGTAAAGAGAAAATCGACAACCTGTTTCTCCTAGCCAACCTATAAGAGGGACAAACATAACATATACAAGGTGGAGAATCTTAATACATATATAAACCTAAACAAACTACAACACTAAGTCCCAAGAGTTCTTCACATCCACATAGTCTCCACAATGCTGAGTACGGTGCCTCGTGTCCTACATCTAAAAACAATAATATATGTATAGGGTGAGAACCAGGGGATTCTTAGCATGGTAATGGTGCCCACATAAATAATATCTAAGGCCCATAGGTTCTAACTAAATTCTAACTTTACACTTCAACCTCTCCTTCCTCCAACCGTCCAAACTCCGGTGGAACTACCCTCGTCGCTCCTCCGTCAAACGATGGATCTCTCAGTTGCATAAACATATAATACAAATAAAGAAAACACAAATAAAATGCAATTACAACAGGTAGAACATATAGCAAATAAGCATAGTAATCAAATAGGCAAACCCAAGTAATGCACACTCAAACAAAACAAACAAATGCATATGATGTATGCCTGCCCTGTGGCTGATAATATCTTCTGCCTGTTATATAGCTAACCCGACATGTCCTGGTAGCTAACCTTGGACAAAAGCACCCATCACGGAGAAAGTGGGTATAAGCCACAACCCCCTTGTTACTACCCGCTTAACCCAGAGTAAGTGGAGTAACCACTACAACTGCTACTACCCAACTGGTTGTTTACAAACTCAATCTGGAACAAGTAGAATAATTTACTACTGCTGCTACAACCCAGGTGTCACAATCACTGACCTGGAGCAAGCTGAACGAACCACAATCCTTGCTACTGCCCAGGTATCTCAATAAAAAATTCATTCAATCTCAAGTTAATCATCAGTCATAATTCACCACTTCAGAAGCTTTCTTCACTTCCAAATTAACACTCCCTCAAGGTTCTCCCCTTTCACCAAGATTAAAACAAGTATTAGGGTCTTAGAGAGTAAAAGAGAGGTTTAGAGTTTTGAGATCATGTTTAAATCATAAAAATGCAATATTTTTGAAAATAGGGTCTTGCGTACGCGACTATTGTTTGCATACACGAGCCCCATGGATAGAGGAGAAGTCCTGCATTGCGTGCCACTCACTCGCGTACGCAAGCCTGGAAAATCCCTTCTCACGTACGCCCGCATACGTGAGACGTCTAGATAAAATAAAACATCCGTGTCGTTTATGTGTGTCGCGTACACATGCCCCTTAGGAATGGTAAAAAGCTGTTTAAGTTCTGCAAAAAATACCTTTACATACCAAACTTTTGACGAGCATAACATTTCGTTAAAAATTATTTTTACTCCATATTTCAAATGGCGTAAGTGATGAGCGGATAATTTGTATGCTTTTTGGCATTGTTTTTAGTGTGTTTTTAGTATAATTTAGTTAGTTTTTAGTATATTTTTATTAGTTTTTAGCTAAAGTTCACTTTTCTGGACTTTACTATGAGTTTGTGTGTTTTTCTGTGATTTCAGGTATTTTCTGGCTGAAATTGAGGGTCCTGAGCAAAAATCTGATTCCGAGACCAAAAAGGACTGCAGATGCTGTTGGATTCTGACCTCCCTGCACTCGAAGTGGATTTTCTGGAGATACAGAAGCCCAATTGGCGCGCTCTCAACGGCATTGGAAAGTAGACATCCTGGGCTTTCCAGCAATATATGATAGTCCATACTTTGCCCAAGATTTGATGGCCCAAACCGGCGTGGCAAAACAGCCTCAGAAATTCCAGCGTTAAACGCCGGAACTGGCATAAAATTTGGAGTTAAACGCCCAAACTGGCATGAGAACTGGCGTTTAACTCCAGAAAACGTCTCTACACATAAAAGCTTCAATGCTCAGCCCAAGCACACACCAAGTGGACCCAGAAGTGGATTTTTACGTCATTTACTCATTTCTGTACACCCTAGGCTACTAGTTTACTATTAATAGGATCTTTTGACATTGTATCAGTACCTCATGACACTTTACACATTCTCTTTGTGTACTTTCCACGGCATGAGTCTCTAAACCCCATGGTTGGGGGTGAGGAGCTCTGCTGTGTCGATTCTATTCCGGCCTGATTGAGAACCGACAGATGAATTCCGCTATGCTGTGACAGAGCATATGCAATCGCTTTCACTGAGAGGATGGGAGGTAGCCATGGACAACGGTGAAACCCTGCATACAGCTTGCCATGGAAGGAGACTTGCGTGCTTGAAGAAGAAGACAGTAGGAAAGCAGAGATTCAGAAGATGGAGCATCTCCAAACCTCAACCTATTCTCCGTTACTGCAAAACAAGTAATCATTTCATGTTCTTTTGCTTTTCACAATCAATCCTGATAATTTCTGATATCCTGACTAAGATTTACAAGATAACCATAGCTTGCTTCAAGCCGACAATCTCTGTGGGATCGACCCTTGCTCACGCAAGGTATTACTTGGACGACCCAGTACACTTGCTGGTTAGTTGTGCGGAGTTGCAAAAGTGTGATTGCAATTTCGTGCACCAGTAAGCTTCACATATCCAATTTTTATTTAAGATAAGTTTGAAAAAGTTTAGAGGTCTTAAAGCCAAGTTATGGCCCGCCAAAGTTCAGTAAAAAATGAAGTGTATACAAAGAATTGCCAAACCTCTATTTTACCAAACTTCCTAATTTGTGCACAACTCACCATAGACTTTTATGGGAACAAACTATTCTTTTATTGATGATCATGAGACTTTTAACAACATTGCCTTTTCTTTCTTGTAAACATAAAGGACTCATAAAAGACTTCAGGGAATCAGACATTAAACATAAACTATCCTAGCATTGCAACTATTATTAAATAGCAATTTAAACATAAAGCAAACTAAACAGAAATTCAAAATTTTAAAAGTGTCAACCATAGGACTCAACAACCTTAAGCAACTTCAGTTCATTGGCCCTTTTCCGTTGCCTTTCTTCTTGGAGGATCCTTCTTGTGCCTTTGTGTCCTTGGGCTTCCAAAATCCCAGCTTTCTCATGTAATTTCTTTCATCCTCCTTATGCTTAGCCAGAATTTTATCTTGCCTCGCGCTTAACTCCTCCATTCCTTGCATGAATATTGGATATCCGGGGTTCAAGGCTGCCATAGCATTACATAAGTGATTTAGCTTTGCTTGTGTGTTGATATCATATTGCCTCCTTGAAATGATTCTAGCATCATAAAGATGCTTAAACTCAGCAAGGTTCCTCTGATGCCATTTGTTTTGCTCCACTATTTTGTTGAGTGCACCTTACATTTCACCCCAGTTGAACTGTTCTTGCTGCTCCTTCATTGACTTCATACTTCCTTGGAGTTGTTGTATGTTCTCATTTATTTGGTCCCAATGTTATTGTTGTTCCTTGAGTTAGTTGACATCCTCTCCAAGGTGGTGTATATTTCCTCTCATTTGGTGTATGTTTCCTTGCAATTGCTCCCGGTTGAAACCTTCCAGAAATTGTTGGTATGGTGGTGATGGAAGTGCTAGGTAATGTGGTTGATCTTCAGCCTCTTCTTCTTGTTGTGGTTGCCCTTATAGCACATGAGCATGAGCTCTGTGCTCCTTGGCCCTTTGAAGTGGGTTGACAACTACCACTTTGGCCATCTTCTTGGCAGTTATGGGCTTTTCTTGATCCACCAGCACCTCATCAATGATCTTCTCAACCCCTGCTTTATCACATAACCTTTGAATGATGCTGGAAAATGCCAACCTTGTTCTATCCTTGGTGCTTTTTAGCACCCTATTGATTTTGCTGGCAATCATCTCTCCAGCATTCACATTTTCTCGCTTCATGATGCTTTATATGAGAATAACCCTCTCCAATATTACCTCAGAGGTGTTGGATGTTGATGCCAGGGAATCTAGGCCAGTTTTACTAACCTTTTCTTTACTACTTTAGGGTAGTTTCATGCATTTTCTTAGAGAATGAGGCAAGTTTTGGATGAAAATACACTCACACCTTGATTCAAGCAACTATTGTGAATTTTACATGATTTCATAAGGATCTTGCAAGGATTGCATGACAAATTGATGATGCATAATCTCATAACTTGGGCTAGAGCTTTGATGCGCTTTATTTGCTTGATTTCAGGACAAAGGAAGCAAGGAAGAACCATGTTAGTAGCCACGTTAACCTTGTTAACGTGACCACTAACGTGGAATGGGAAAGAGCTTGCAACGTTAATGAGAAAAGTGATCACCAATAATGCCTGTGAAGCCATCATAAGCCCACGTTAATTGCCACGTTAGTGGTAAATGTGAACACCACTAATGCTCCAACGTTAGTGGTAAATGTGAACACCACTAATGCTCCAAAATGTGGCAATGAACCATGTTAAGAGTCACATTAACTTACTTAACGTGAACTCTAACGTGGAAGAGAGGAACAATGCCAACGTTAGTGACACTCACCTTTGTCACTAACGTTGGATCAAACTAGCATTGCCCACGTTATTGGTCACGTTAAGACCACTAACGTGAAAGTTAACGTGGAGATAAGATTGATGAGCCAACATTAGTGACACTCACCTTTGTCACTAACATTGGAGATGACATTCACTACCACGTTAGTAGCCACGTTAACTTAGTTAACGTGAGCTCTAACGTGGAGAGTAGGGGCACTTGGAGCGTTAGTGACAACGGTTAACGTAGGGACAAGGGGCACAAGGCAACGTTATTGGGAAAGGTGAGTCCCAATAACGCTTGCGAAGGTTCATAAGGAAACGTTAGTGGTCACGTTAGTGCCACTAACGTTGGAGTTAATGTGGATTATATGGGGTTGGAACGTTAGTGAAAAAGGTGATTGCCACTAACGTTCTCGAACCCACAATGTCACTTAACGTTAACTTCACTAACGCCTATACCTAATTCATACTTTTCTACAAGCTGAGACCACTAAAGGTTGAAACTGCTTCAACTCAAGATCTAAGGCCCACATCCAAGACTTGAAGAACTCACTAGAAGATCAAGAGAAGTAGTATATATAGGAGTAGTTTTAAACTATAGAGAAGCTTGGCACTTTGGAGAACTACCCTTTGTATATTTACTTTTCTGCACTTTTAGCTAGGGATGTATTCTTTTCTGCCATTTTCCATTTCGAGAGCTATGAACAACTAAACCCCTTCCATTGGGTTAGGGAGCTCTGTTGTAATTTGATGGATCAATTATAGTTTTCATTCTCTTCTTCTTTCTTCTCTTTTCATTTACTAGAAAGCTTTCGATCTTAATTCAATTGGTTAGTTGTCTTGGAAAAGAAACTCTCCATAATTGGATCTCCTCTAAGCCTTGGAAAAGGGATGATGAGATCATGCTAGAAATGCTTTCTCATGTTGGACCAAATTGGGGTCTGAGCGGATATAGTGACATGTAATCCTCCCAACACTTTGATTTGGAAATACATGTGGTATAATCAGTGACCACACTTTATCTCTTCCCATGAGCAATGAAATCAGGGAATTGGGCAATTGTCTAAGCTTATAGAGATTGGGTTGCCAAGGAATTGGAACCTAAACACTTAAGATTGCCAAGGAGATCAATAGATGCTTTGATTGAGGAAGAGATGAAAATGAATTTGATCCGAAGAATACAACATCTCCTGAGCCCAATGAATTCCCCATTTTTGATCTTACCCATTCTCTTTACTTTTTGCCATTTATTTACATGCTCATTTCCCCAAATCCCCATCTAAGATTCTGCACTTTATTTTTTGCTATTTACTTTCCTGCCATTTAATTTTTTGCAATTCTCAAACTACATTCTGTTTAGCTTAACTAGCATACTCTTCCAACTAAAGTTGCTTGACCAATCAATCCCTGTGGGATTCGACCTCACTCTATTGTGAGTTTTTACTTGATGATAATTCGGTGTACTTGCCGAAGGGAAATTTGTTGAGAGACAAGTTTTCATGCATCAATTTTATGCCGCCGTTGCAGGGGATTGATTCTGTATCAACAATGATTAAGTTGGAAGTGCACTAGATTGAGTATTTTTTCTTTTGTTTGTTTACTTTATTCAGTTATTCACCTTCAGTTTGTTTCGTTTCTTCCTCACCCCCTATACCCCCTCTATTTTCTTTCTTTCTCTATTATTATTTACAATTCTGCTCACTAACCCACTAACTATTTGATAATTTGTACCACTCACACTAACAATCACTCTAACAAGAATAATTTCTTCATTTCATCTCTTGCTGTTTGTTTTGTTAGTTGTATGACAGGGAGAAGAGGGGGAGCTTCAACTTTCTTCGATTTAGAACCTGAAAGAACACTTTGGAGACTAAGGAGGAAAGCAAGAGGGAAAGGAGTTGTTGGTGCTGAGGAATAGGAAGAGTATTTTGAAACCAACATGGAGGAGAACATGGAAAACAATCATGAAGGAGAAGCTCACAAGCATGATAGAGAAGGCCCTGCAAACCATGCTGGGCAAGAAAGGAGAGTTCTAGGCTCCTACATCAATCCAAATCCAGGAAACTGTGGAAGTAGAATCCAAAAGCCCACCATATATGCCAACAACTTTGAATTAAAACCCCAGCTAATCACCCTTGTTCAGAACAATTGTTCATTTGGAGGAAGTGCTCAAGAAGACCCCAATCAACATCTAACCACCTTCCTGAGAATTTATGACACTGTGAAGTCTAATGGAGTCCACCAAGATGTCTATAGGCTACTTTTGTTCCCTTTTTCACTCAGGGACAAAGCATCCAGGTGGCTTGAATCCTTCCCAAAGGAGAGCTTGACAAATTGTTAAGATGTGGTGAACAAGTTTTTGGCAAGATTCTACCCTCTTCAAAGAATTAACAGGCTGAGAGCTGAGGTGCAAACCTTCAGACAACAAGATGGTGAGACTCTCAATGAATGGGTTCAACTTCACATTTTCTATGAAGGTCTTTCTAAGAGTCAAAGAAGCCTGTAGACCATTCAGCAAGGGGATCTCTAAACAAGAAGAAAACCATTGAAGAAGTCATATATGTCATTGAAACAGTAGCCATAGATGTCATTGAAACAGTAGCTGAGAATGACTACTTCTATGCCTCTGAAAGAAGCAACACTCGAGGAGTAATGGAGCTGAATCACATGGATGCATTGCTAGCTCAAAATAAGATGATCAACAAGCAGCTAGCAGATCTTACCAAGAAGGTGGAGGAAAATTATGTTGCAGCAGTCATCACTTCATCACCAGCTCAAGAAGGAGTGAATATAGGAGAAGAAGGCGACTAGAAACAAGCCAACTATGTTGGAAACTCGCCTAGACAAATCCGTGATCCATACTCCAAAACTTACAACTCTGGATGGAGAAATCACCCCAACTTTGGGTGGGGAAATCAACAAGACCAAGGCCAGACCAGAGACGCCACAACCACAACCCCAACAATAATGTAACTCACCAACATCCTCTCACAGAGGTCCTATCAACAACCACCTAATCCCAACCCACCATAACTAACCGAGGATAGACTTTCAAAGATTGAGACCCTACTTGGAAGCATATGTAAGGAAATTCAACATGCAAAATCAAGATGCTGCCATCAAGAAACTTGAAACACAGATTGATTACTTATTCAAGCAGGCCTCTAGACACAACATTTGCAGCAACACTAACTCAGTGCCAATGGAGGAATATCAAGCTATCACCCTCATAAATGAAAAAGAATTGAAGGAGACCCATAAGAAACTACCAAAGAAGAATTTGAATGAAGAAGACAAGGGACAAGAGGGAACTCGAATCTCCACCCCTAAGTCACAACAAGAAGGAGAAGCGCTCAAACCATGCCTCTCAAAAGCTCCATACCCCCAGCAGCTGCAGTTAAAGAAGAAGGTAGAGGATAACCAGTTCTCAAGATTCTTGGAAATCTTCAAGAAACTACAAATTAACATACCCTTTGCTGAAGCAATAGAGCAAATGCCACTTTACGCCAAGTTCTTGAAGGAATTGATGACCAAGAAGAGAAGCTGGAAGAACAATGAGACTGTGGTACTCACTGAAGAATGCAGTTCCATCATCCAACACAAATTGCCCCAAAAATTGAAGGATCCTGGGAGCTTCCAAATCCCTTGTATCATAGGGAAAATCACAGTGGAAAAGGCTTTATGCAATCTAGGAGCTAGCATAAATCTGATGTCCTTAGCAATGATGAAAAAAATGAAGATTGAGAAAGCCAAACCAACAAGAATGGCCCTGCAACTAGCAGACAGATCATTCAAGTTTTCCCACGAAATAGTAGAAGACTTGTTGGTGAAGGTGGAAGACTTCATCTTTCCAGCAGATTTTATAGTATTAGACATGGAGGAAGGAGCGAAGACTTCCATCATCCTGGGAAGGCCATTCTTGGCCACTGCCGGAGCCATCATTGATGTCCAAAAGGGTGAACTTGTCCTTAGATTACATGAGGAGAAAATGATATTCAATGTGTTTAAAGCCATGAGTTACCCACATAACTCATTGGGAGAATGTATGAGGTTGGACTTGGTGGAGGCTTTGGTGCAAGAAACTCTTGAAGAAGAACTTGAGGAATTAATAGAAGAAGAAGAATTAGCATCAAGCGAAGAAGCTGCAGCCACTGAAATGCATGTTCAAAGCACACTAGAAGAGAAGGATGAAAGAAAAGAAGTACCCAAACTTGAGCTGAAGGCACTGCCACCCACTCTCAAGTATGCATACTTGGGAGAAAATAAAAGTTATTCAGTGATCATAAACTCATCCCTCAGCCAAGAACAAGAGGAAAAGTTGCTTCAAGTCTTGCAAAAATATAAGGATGCCATTGGATGGACACTTGCTGACTTGAAGGGAATCAGTTCAGCCATATGCATGCATAAGATACTTTTGGAAGAGGATGCCAAACCTTCCATTCAGCCCCAAAGAAGGTTGAATCCAGCTATGAAGGAAGTAGTACAGAAAAAAGTCATGAAGTTGTGGCAGGAGGAATAATCTACCCAATTTTCGATAGCCCATGGGTCAGTCCAGTTCAAGTGGTCCCCAAGAAAGGAGGAATCACTGTGGTACCTAGTGCACGAAATTGTGATCATCAATGGCGCCATCAACATGGTACGCACAATTGTAATCCAAACTCTTTATCACAACTTCGCACAACTAACCAGCAAGTGCACTGGGTCGTCCAAGTAATAAACCTTACGCGAGTAAGGGTCGATCCCACGGAGATTGTTGGTATGAAGCAAGCTATGGTCACCTTGTAAATCTTAGTCAGGCAAACTCAAATGGTTATGGATGATGTATGAATAAAACATAAAGATAAAGATAGAGATACTTATGTAATTCATTGGTGAGAATTTCAGATAAGCGTATGGAGATGTTTTGTCCCTTCCGTCCCTCTATTTTCCTACTGTCTTCATCCAATCCTTCTTACTCCTTTCCATGGCAAGCTGTATGTAGGGTTTCACCATTGTCAGTGGCTACCTCCCATCCTCTCAGTGAAAATGTCCAACGCACCCTGTCACGGCACGGCTATTCAGCTGTCGGTTTTCGATCATGTCGGAATAGAATCCAGTGATTCTTTTGCGTCTGTCACTAACGCCCCACAATCGCGAGTTTGAAGCTTGTCACAGTCATTCAATCATTGAATCCTACTCAGAATACCACATACAAGGTGGTGGACGAAATTGTGATCCATGTTCTTTTGTACTTGTATGAAATCATTATTGTGGCACCAGTTGAATTCACAACTCCGTTCAACTAACCAGCAAGTGTACTGGGTCGTCCAAGTAATAAACCTTATGTGAGTAAGGGTCGATCCCATAGAGATTGTTGGTATGAAGCAAGCTATGGTCACCTTGTAAATCTCAGTTAGGCAGATTAAATTCGTTTATGGGTTTTTGAAAATAGAAATAAGAAAATAGAAATAATAAAAGGGATAGAGTACTCATGCAGATTCATTGGTGGGAATTTCAGATAAGCGAATGGAGATACTGTATGGCTCAAGGACGCCTGCTCTCCCACTGCTTCAACTCAATCCTTCTTACTCCTTTCCATGGCAAGCTGTATGTAGGGCATCACCATTGTCAATGGCTACATCCCATCCTCTCATTGAAAATGTTCCTATGCTCTGTCACAGCACGGCTAATCATCTGTCGGTTCTCAATCAGGTTGGAATAGAATCCCTTGATTCTTTTGCGCTTGTCATCACGCCCAGCCTTCAGGAGTTTGAAGCTCGTCACAGTCATTCAATCCCAGGAACCTACTCAGAATACCACAGACAAGGTTTAGACTTTCCGGATCCTCATGAATGCCGCCATCTATCTAACTTATACCACGAAGATTCTGTTGGGGAATCTAAGAGATACACATTCAAGCTCT
>NC_029776.3:67244802-67246204 GCF_000817695.3 Arachis duranensis | reverse complement strand
TTTGGATCACGACTTTAACCACTCAGTCTCAAGCTTTTCACTTGGACCTTCATGACACAAGCACATGGTTAGGGACAGCTTGATTTAGCCGCTTAGGCTTGGATTTTATTTCCTTGAGCCCTCCTATCCATTGATGCTCAAAGCCTTGGATCCTTTTTACCCTTGCCTTTTGGTTTTAAGGACTATTGGCTTTTTCTACTGCTCTTTTCTTTTTTTCTTTCTATTTTTTTCGCCACTTTTTTTTTCGCAAGCTTTTCTTTTTCACTGCTTTTTCTTGCTTCAAGAATCAATTTCATGATTTTTTTTAGATCATCAATAACATTTCTCTTTGTTCATCGTTCTTTCAAGAGCCAACAATTTTAACACTCATAAACAACAATATCAAAAGATTTAACATTCATAAACAAATCAAAAGACATATGCACTGTTCAAGCATTCATTCAGAAAACAAAAAGTATTGCCACCACATCAATATAATTAGATTAAATTCAAGGATAAATTCGAAATTCATGTACTTCTTGTTCTTTTGAATTAAAACATTTTTCATTTAAGAGAGGTGAAGGATTAATGGATTTTATTCATAGCTTTAAGGCATGGTTACATACTAATGATCATGAAATAAAGACACAAAACATAAATAAGCATAATACTAAAAACCGAAAACAGAAAGAAATAAAGAACAAGGAATGAATCCACCTCTAGTGGCGTCTTCTTCTTGAAGGACCAACAATGTCCTTAAGCTCTTCTATGTCCCTTCCTTGCCTTTGTTGCTCCTCCCTCATTGCTCTTTGATCTTCTCTTATTTCTTCGAGAATGATGGAGTGTTCATGATGTTCCACCCTTAACTGTTCCACATTATGGCTCAAATCTTCTAAGGAGGAATGAGTTGCTCCCAATAGTTGTTGGGAGGAAAGTGCATTCCTTGAGGCATCTCAGAAATTTGTTGATGGTGAGCTTCCTCATGCATTTCTTGAGGGCCGTGAGGAGCTTCTATTGCTTGCTCCATCCTTTTCTTGGTGATGGGCTTGTCTTCTTCAATGGAGACATCTCCTTCTACGATAACTCCAGCTGAGTAGCATAGATGGCATATAAGGTGAGGGAAGGCTAGCCGTGCCATGGGTGAGGACTTGTCGGCTATTTTGTAGAGTTCATTGGAGATGACCTCATGAACTTCTACTTCCTCTCCAATCATGATGCTATGGATCATGATGGCCTGATCCACAGTAACTTCAGATCGGTTACTTGTAGGAATGATGGATCTTTGGATGAACTCTAACCATCCTCTAGCTACAGGCTTGAGGTCCAGTCTTCTTAGTTGGACTGGCTTGCCTTTGGAGTCTATTCTCCACTGAGCTCCTTCCACACATATGTCCATAAGGACTTGGTCCAACCTTTGATTAAA
>NC_029776.3:67241333-67241984 GCF_000817695.3 Arachis duranensis | reverse complement strand
ATTGAGCAACTTGCTCTCCAGTCACATCTTCATCCTCTTCAGAGGAAGAATAGTCTTCAGAGCTCATGAATGGCAGAAGGAGATTTAATGGAATCTCTATGGTCTCTATATGAGCCTCAGATTCCTCTGGATCCTTATTAGGAAACTCCTTCTTGCTTGATGGACGTCCCAGGAGGTCTTCCTTACTAGGATTTTCGTCCTCCTCCTCCCTAGTGCATTCGGCCACTTTGATCAGATCAATGGCCTTGCACTCTCCTTTTGGATTCTCTTCTGTATTGCTTGGGAGAATACTGGGAGGAGTTTCAATGACTTTCTTACTCAGCTGGCCTACTTGTGCCTCCAGATTTCTAATGGAGGATCGTGTTTCATTCATGAAACTGAAAGTGGCTTTTGACAGATCAGAGACTATATTGACTAAATTAGAAGTGTTTTGTTCAGAATTCTCTGTCTGTTGCTGAGAAGTTGATGGATATGGCTTACTATTGCTCAGCCTATTGCGTCCACCATTGTTAAAGCCTTGTTGAGGTTTTTGTTGATCCTTCCAAGAGAAATTTCGATGATTTCTCCATGATGGGTTATAGGTATTTCCATAAGGTTCACCCATGTAATTGACCTCTGCCATGGCAGGGTTCTCAGGATCATAAGCTTCTT
>NC_029776.3:67240249-67240900 GCF_000817695.3 Arachis duranensis | reverse complement strand
GCTATCCTTAGGTTGTGAATCCAACCATATTCTAGCTCTGTCTCTTACAGCAAAAGGGAAAAGCATGAGTCTGTAGACTTCAGGATCAACTCCATTCGTCTTTACAGTCTCACAGATCTGCAAGAACTCAGTTAATAACTGATAAGGATCTTCAGATGGAAGTCCATAAAACTTGCAGTTTTGTTGCATCAAGGCAACTAGCTGAGGTTTCAGCTCAGTTATTGGCTCCAATGGCAGGAATGGAGATGCTTCTTCCATCAAACTTGGATGTTGGCTTTGTGAAGTCACCAAGCATTCTCCTTGCATTATTATTATTATTATTTTCGGCTGCCATCTCCTTCCCTTGTTCGAAAATTTCTGAAAGGTTATTTCTGGATTGTTATAATTTAGCTTCTTTTATTTTTCTCTTCAAAGTCCTTTCAGGTTCTGGATCAATTTCAACAAGAGTGCCTTTTTCCCTGTTCCTGCTCATATGAAAGAGAAGAAAACAAGAAAAGAAAAAGGAATCCTCTAGGTCACAGTATAGAGATTCCTTTTTGTTAGTAGAAGAAGAAAGGGGTGAAGAATCCAAATACAAGGGATATAAGAAGTTCGGATTCTTAGATGAAGAGAGGTGAAGAGAAGTGTTAGTAATTAAATAAATAAAAAGAA
>NC_029776.3:67213259-67237231 GCF_000817695.3 Arachis duranensis | reverse complement strand
AAAAACAATAGTACTTGCATTAATTCATAAGGAACAGTAGAGCTCCTCACCTTAATCTATGAGGTGTAGAAACTCCACCATTGAAAATACATAAGAGAAAAAGGTCTAGGCGTGGCCGAATGGCTAGCCTCCCAAAAGGCATAAGAATTTAAAAACAGGGGAAGAAAACCTGATCAAAGGATCGAAAAATGGTTGAAAGATAAAATACAATAGTCAAAAAGTGCTATTTATACTAAACTAGTAACCTAGGTTTACAGAAAATGAGTAGATAGTGCAGAAATCCACTTCCAGGGACCACTTGGTGTATGTTTGGGATGACCTTTGAAGCTTTCACGTGCATAGACCATCCTTGGAGTTAAACACCAGCTTGGGTGCCAGTTTGGTCGTTTAACTCCAGCTTTGGTGCCAGTTCTGGTGTTTTACGCCAGAAAAGAGTCTTTGGTGGGCGTTTGGACGCCAGTTTGGGCCATCAAGTCTCGGGAAAAGTATGGACTATTATACATTAATGGAACGCCCAAGATGTCTACTTTCCAACACAATGAAGAGCGCGCCAATTGAGCTTCTGTAGCTCTAGAAAATCCACTTCGAGTGCAGGGAGGTCAGAATCCAACAGCATCTGCAATCCTTTTCAGCCTCTGAATCAGATTTTTGCTCAGGTCCCTCAATTTCAGCCAGAAAATACCTGAAATCACAGAAAAACACAAAAACTCATAGTAAAGTCCAGAAAAGTGAATTTTAACTAAAAACTAATAAAAATATACTAAAAACTAACTAAAACATACTAAAAACATATTAAAAACAATGCCAAAAAGCGTATAAATTATCCGCTCGTCAGTACCCAACGAAAGAAATGAGCTAATCCCTACAAGAACCGTCACAGGATGGAGGATGTGTATTGACTACAGAAAGCTCAATGAAGCCACAAGAAAAGATCATTTCCCACTTCCTTTCATGGATCAGATGCTGGAAAGACTTGCAGGACATGCATATTATTGTTTTCTAAATGGTTATTCAGGATATAACCAAATAGTGGTTGATCCATGAGACCAAGAGAAAACATCATTCACATGCCCATATGGAGTGTTTGCCTACAGGTAGACAGAGCTAAGGTGGAGCTAATTGAAAAATTAGCTCCACCAAGTGATGTCAAGGCAATTAGGAGCTTTTTGGGACATGCTGCCTTCTATAGAAGGTTTATTAAAGATTTTTCAAAGATAGCCAAGCCCTTAAGCAATCTCCTAATGTCTGATACACCATTTATCTTTGATGAGAAGTGCATGCTAGATTTTGAAAACTTGAAAAAGAAGCTATCCTCAGCTCCTATCATCACCCCACTTGATTGGAATTTACCATTCGAACTGATGTGTGATGCATCTGATTTTGTAGTTGGGGCAGTGTTAGGACAGAGGAAAGAAAATGTCCGACTTAAGGACAATAACTAAAAGTGCTAGGTGAGAGACAACCCACCATGGTATAATCGTTCCTTTTCTTCCTTAGTTTTATTTTGTTTTATTTTTCTCAGTGTCCTACATACATTTTGCATCCCCTCTCGCATTCTGCATATAAAAAAGGGGCATTTGACGCTCGCGTGCCTAGTACGCATCCGCGTCCTACATGAATGCGAAATGGGTTGTATTGACAAGTGAGTTACGCGTGAACTGGGCACGAAATGTGCTTTGGGCACAATCCAACCCATGCGTACGCATGTGCGTTCCTTTACCATTTGGCGACCCACGCGTCTGTGCCTAGGGTGCGCCTGCGTGCATTTGGAAATCGGCGTAAAACCATGTTTTCCCGAGCATTGTGCTGGTATGAGGTAGGTACTATGCTAGACGCACAAATTCACCTTCGCGTACGTGCCCCTGACGCATGCGCATCCTTTCCCACATATGGCCATCCACGCGTGCGCGTGCAGGATGCGCACGCATCATTTGCAATCTCGGCCCCCTACCTAGACTGACCAGAGAGTTGTACATGCGCGGGGCTGGACGCGCGCGATTAGCACACCCAGAGGCACGCGTACGCGTGCTTGACGCTCATGCGCCCCTTCACTCTTGCACATCCACGCGTACACGTGCCATACGCGTGCGCGTCTCTCACGCCGCCTCACTTAACTAGTGCGCCGCCCAGTTCTCCGGTCCCTTCTCTCCTTCTCTCTTCTTTCTTTTTCTTCTATCCTCCTTCTTTCTTACTATCTTCTCCTCCCTTCTCATCATTATTCTCTTTCCTTCTCTTTTACATGCTGCATTTGCATACTTTCCTTCATTGCATTTTAATTTTATTCATATTTTTATCTCTTTTTCTAATCTTCTCTTTTACCATTGGTGTTACATGTTCTTATTCAACTGTTGCATCTTTTCTTGAATTATTTTGGTGCTTCGTGACTTGTTTTAAATGGTTGGGTGTTATTAATTATAAGTCAATGCTCATTTTTATATTACTTGTATTCCATTTGCATTGATATACATTTATATTGTCTTCTATTACCCACACTCTCTCCCCCATTATTGCAATTTTTGCACTATTTATATGCCATTTGCTTCTACTGTTTCCTCACTTGCATGTTATAGCTACCGTGTAGTTGAGATCCTCATTATTTGGCATCAACCCACCCATATTCTATTTGTTTTCCTGTCTTTGTTTGTGGGTTACTCTTCTTCCTTTCTCTCTTCTTTCAGGATGGCCATCAAGAAAGAGAAAGGAACAGCTTTTAAATGGGGCGAACAACAAGTCCATCTGCACAATCCATTAAAGAGCAGCAGTTGTAGCTCACAAACCCCTATCCACGTGTGCATCTCAGCATGCACCGAGGACGGTGCAATCATTAAATGTTGGGAGGTCGATACCGATCTCCGTTGGTTAGTTACTTTCCTGTCATCAACACCGATGTTTAATTTTCTTTGTTAAATTAATTATTGCATTTGCATGTTTGATTGCATGTTGGTTTGATTTCGTGCATATTCTACCACTGCTTGGTTGAAGTGATGAACTCTTTTCCAAGAAATTATTTTATAGAATTTCACTAACTTGAATTAAAACTTTTGTTAAACTTGTTTGAAGAATTTTATTTTGGAACATGGTTTAGAGCTCGAACACACAAAACCAGTGAGATTTTGAGCCTATTCGATTGGTTACATTTTATCAACCAATATTATGTTTTGGTGTGTGTTGTTCTCTCTAAAATTGTGATCTTTGTCTTGCTTAATTCTATATTTTCATTATTTGATGTATGCATACACTTACATGATTGAGGCCTTATTTCACTGAGCTTACATACCCATATAGCCCTACCTTTTCATTATCCTTTGAAACTAAAGTTGAGCCTATTTCACCCCTTTGTTCTTTACTTTAGCTCATCACTAACTCTAAGCAGAAAACAATAATGTCCCTAATTTGAATTCTTGGTTAGCTTAGACTAGTGAGAGTGCTCATGATTTAAGTGTGGGGAAGCTGGGTTTGCCAATATTTCATTTGAGAATTGGGTGTTGTATATTCTTGTGAAAATGTGCAAAATAATGGTTGAGCACATATTATTGCATTCGATACTTTAATCATATACATTGAGAAAAACAAAAGAAAAGAAAAGAAAAAAGTAGAAAAAAAAGAGAAAAAAAAAGAAAAAGAGCAAACAATAAAAAGGGGACAAAATGCCCCAAAGTAAATGTTGGTAGTAATGCATAAGACTTGTACTCAATTTGGGATGCATGAATATGTGCAAAACATGGTTAATGGATAGTTAGATTTTACATTTTAATTACATGGATTGTCTTAGGTTAGGTGGGAAGTTTAGGTTAATTGAGGATTCAGATTTTAGTCCACTTGACCAAATACAATCCTACATTTACCCTAACCCCATTACAACCCTTAAAACACCTCTTGATATGTGTAGTCATGCATTAAATTTCTGTTGATTGGTAGAAGAAGAGAAAGCTTTAGAAGGAAAGATTAGTAGAGAATTGAGAGAATCGAACCTTAAACACTTAAGTGATTAGAGTGTATACACTTCCGATAAGGGTTCGATGCTCGATTCTTTGTTTCCGGCTTTCATGAGTTATTTTCTTCTGCAAGTCTATTTGTACTTCACTTTTTATGATTTGAATTAGTGAAATCTAGTTCATATTTATCCTTAAAGGGTTTAATTACTTTTCACCAGGTAGGTAAAAGCATTTTTTATTTAGCTGCATTTATACAAATAGGTTGCATTTCATACATCCTGCCGTTTTGCCTTCACTCTTTATAATCTCTCTTGAGCTTAGCATGAGGACATGCTAATGTTTAAGTGTGGGAAGATTGATAAACTGCTACTTTACGGTTTATCTGGTGCTTAATTCAATGGATTTTATCCATTATTCTCACACTTATTCATATAATTTGCATGTTTTACACTTTCCTTCCTAATTTTGTACTACGATTGAAAACATGCTTCTTTGGCCTTATATTACTAATTTTTAATTCTCTATTACTACCATTCGATGCCGTGATATGTGTGTTAAGTGTTTTAAGGTTTTTCAGGACAGGAATGGCTTAGAGGATGGAAAGGAAGCATGCAAAAGTGGAAGGAATACAAGTAATTGAAGGAATTGTTGAGCTGTCAAGTATGACCTCTTCGCACTTAACTGACCATAACTTGAGTTACAGAGATCCAAATGAAGCATTTCCAGTTGATTATCTCAAATCAATTCCAAAATTATCATGTCTTCTTTCTACTCCCTTTACATGTATGCGAAATTGGCATCCATGTCAATGGAGTAGGCTTCCAACTTGGCTTTGGAGTTGGATTAATATTTGGAGACCCTTAAGTTGGAAAACTCAAGATTAAATAGTAACTAGAAGTTGTTGGCTAGCTCTCTAGTTACTAACGCTAATCCTTCCTAAGGGAGAGGATTAGGACTTGTGAATAGAAGTTGGCTCAACTACTTGACTTTCCTTCATTCGTTGAGGGTTAACTAAGTAGAAACAACAACCTATTATTATTAATCTTGGAAAATCCAATAAGGATAGAACTTCCGACTAATCTTCTCCTAGCCATGGCTTTTTATTTTAATTACATAAAACTCCTCGTTTATTTTCATTGTTTTAATTTATAATCATTTATTTTCCCATTCTCCAACTCTAAAATTTCTCAAAAAAACACATAACCAATAGTAACACACTTCCCTGCACTTCCTTGAGAGACGACCCGAGGTTTAAATACTTCGGTTTATTTTATTGGGTTTGCTTTAGTGACAACCAAATTTTTGTATGAAAGGATTCTTTGTTGGTTTAGAAACTATACTAGCAACGAGAATTTATTTGTAAAATTCTAAACTATCAAAAATCCCTTCATCACAGACCATACAAAAATCTGAAAGTTAAAACAGCTTATACAAGTTTTCTCTCTCAAGGTAAGCCTCTAGGCAAAAGTAAATACAAAAATGAGAGATATAAACAAAATAAGCAAAAAGACTCCAAAATAGAGAGAGATCCTTCGCTCTGTCACCACCAAAATAACTCACCGAGGTGGGTTGCGACCTGCATCTAAAAAACAACGGAATATGGTATGAGAACCGGAGGTTCTTAGTATGGTAATAGTGCCCAATAAGTAAGATGTAAGGCTCTGGGATGCCGAAGGCAATCCTAGAACTTCACAGCAAATACGGATATTCAAGCTTAGAATAAATTAAATAAATATAGAACTTTAACGTAAACCGGGTTATCTAAACTTAGGGAAATTCTAACTAATGCTAAACACACTGCTGTATCCCACAGCCTTCACCAACCTAACCTCCATGCGATCCCATCGCAACCGCCTATCTATCCTCCTCCGCACCAGACAATCACAGCTAATGCAAGCAAGTAAAACACAAATAGCATTCATATATAACAAGTAATTCAAGAAGCAAGCAGGCATATTATACAAGTTGGCAAACTCAAGTCATCAAAGCAAGCAAACATATAAGAGATGCACATGATAAATGTCTGTCCTATTGGCTCGTGATCTCACTTGTTGGTCTATAAATGCCAACCCGACACATCCTTTTAGATGTAGCTTTTCTGCCACGCCCACGGATATAGTGCCGGGCACACTCTATTGACCCCAGGATATAGTGTCGGGCACACTCTATTCACCCACGGATATAGTGCTGGGCACACTCGCATGCGTAACCCAAGGATATAGTGCCTGACACACTACTGTAGCAGAAAAGGTTATCAATCATAATTCATTCGCAGGGATATAGTGCCCTGGACACCTTCATGCTTAACCCATGGATATAGTGCCTCGCACACTTTCCACATTCAAAAAGATCATCATTCCTTATTGAGTTCTCATCGTACTTAACCCAAGGATATAGTGCCTGGCACACTGTCCACATTCAACAACTCCATCGACCTCAAATCATCACCAGTCATCACCATTCTTCATCTCAAATCACTTTCAATTATCAATTCTCAACATTCCAAGGATATAGTGCCTGACACACTTTCCTTCAATATCCATCAAGCTCACAATAACCACCATCAGTTCTTAATTCCATTCCGAACTCATTAATTAATTAGTTTCTCAATTCATTGTCAGTAATCACCAAGTTCACTACTCTTCCTTCTCTCTCAACCAAACTCATCCTCAGTATACCAGAAACCTAAACCTCCGTTTGCTAAATTTTCAAAGTAAAACCCAAATTAAATTCTCCTAAGACCTTTCCCATGTTTCAATGCCCAAAGATACGCCCAAGAGTCTTAAAATAGTGTCACAGAAGCTTACAAGCTTTTTGGGAAGGTAGAATAGTTGAAAACAAAGTTTAAGTCTAAAAAACAGGGTATGTGCGTACGCAGAGGGGTGTGCGTGTGCACACCCAAAGAGATTTTCAGAAAGTGTGCATACGCACACCTTGATGTGCTAGTGCCCTCAACAGACTGCCATTCCCAACGTCTGCGTGCACACATAGCTGTGCATGCACACAGGTTGTAAATATTCATTGGCTATGTGCGCGCACAGGTTGTGCTAGCGCTCTAAAAAGAAGGCATTCCCCCGTGTGTGTGTACGCACAAGGCTATACGTGAGCACATATTTAAAATTTTTCAGGGGTGTGCGAGCGCACATACCAGAAATCACAAAATTCTGCAACTTTGCAGAATTTTAGATTTTGACACCAAACTATGAATGATCATAATTTCCTCTACAAAAATTCAAATTTTACAAACTTTATATCAAATTGAAGAATTTTTAATAAACTTTATTTCTAAACAAATTTCAACAAATTTTGAAAACTGAGGCACAAGTTATGACCTGTCAAAGTTCACTAAAAACCAGCTTTTACCAAATTCCATTTTCACTACCAAAACCAAATCAAAACCACATTAACTCCATACCACATCAGATTTTATCATTTATGCCATAATCCATTACTCATATAATCAATTCTCAAATCCAATTATGCATGATTTCACACTAAAACCCCTTCTCATCCAACAAACTTGACAATAATCATTTCACCACTTTTAATTCATCAACATCAACCTCATTCATTCCCAATATCAATAATCAATATTATTTAACAACATCAACAATATTTCTCATCCAAATTCATCACACATCATACATTAACAACATTATTCAACAACAACAACATCAATTCATCATACATCATCAACCAACCAAATTCAACAACCACTACAAATCCTCATCAATTCCAACAATCATCACCAAACAATATCTAACATTAACCAACATCACAATACATCATTAACACCAATAATCCTCAATAATCACCATCATCATACATATATCACAAACAACCACATATCCAATTCGATCCTATCCTATGGGCCACTAGCTTAAGTGTCCAGAAACATTACATATTACATAAAGAAAACTGAAACCATACCTTGGCCGATTTTTAATATGCACAAACCACTACTTTGAGTCCAAACAAGCTTCCGAAAAGCCAAGCCAACTCCAACAAACACCAAAGATCAAACTAACATCACATATAACACTAAAATAAAAAACTAGAAACCACAACATACAACACTACAATGGTTTATGAGAAACTTTACCTTGTCCAAAGAGGATTGGGTTAATTTCTAACAATTACACACTAATAGAGACCACCTAAGCAACCAAAACTACAAAATCTACTCAAAAATCATAACCAAAAACGCACAGAAACTAGGGCAGGAAACTGGAGTGTGAGGTTTGACTTCTTACCAAATTTTCTTGCATAAAAATGAAGAGCTCGACAAGAGCTTCATGTGGTCGCAAACGGCTCGTCAATCGGAGCTCCGTAGCTCAAGATACGGTCAAAAGAAGGAGGAGATGAATAATGCTCTCCTTCCTCCTCTCTTCTCTCAAAACCAGCGCCCTCGCTTGTGGGTGTGCTGAAAATGAGCTTAAAGCTCATTAAAAGGTGGTTTTATATGTTGGACTTGGGCCCAACTTGGGCCCTGTCCAACCGCATAGCGATTTTGGTTCGTTTGGCCCACTTTGGGGCAAAACCTTTAAGATTAGCACCCAGTTTTCAATTCTGAATTATTTTTGTCCTTTCAAAACAACAAATCAATTTTTTTCATAATCTTATTTTCCCAAAATACGCGGTACTGGACATACTAAAGCTGGTACTGCCAGCTTAAGCACTAGCACGCATTTTTACAAAAACTTTGTGCAAAAGATACATTTTCCAACTCAGGAAAATTCATTGAAATCAAATTTCACTTTTTTATTTTCAAATTAAAACTTCTAAATTTTGAATCTATTCCGGGCACCAAAATTATTTTTTTATTAAAAAAGTTTTACATGAAAAACTCTGGTTCTTACAGGCATTACGTATCGCTGTTCCCACTCATAATTTTGTCCCATCCATGAGCGTTATCTATTGCCATCCTTGTGGGGAACCATCCTTTAGGTCTGAAGTGGACGTTACGTGTCGCTATCTCCACTGAACCTCACGCACTGTATCTCAAGTGAGTGTTATGTATCGTGGTGCTCACGAGATTATGCTCAACATTAAATCTCTATCACAATCACAACATTATGAGAGCTTTCACCCTCAACTTGCCTATCACAGCAAGAGAGAAAATCCTTCATCCTCAACTTGCAGAATCCGGGATGAAATCATCGTCCTCAGTGCAGATGGAATAAAATCTCCGTCCTTACAACTACACCGCAACAATGGACAAGTAGAACCTTGTCCGGAACAAATATCAAATCAACATTCAAGCGAAACGACACGCAGACCTTGCCACGCAAGTGGGACAAATCTCGATCCTTGGTGTGCATATGCCGACCCTCAGACGGTTTTAAAGCTCTTATCATTGGTTTTAATTTAAGACAGATATCAAATCTAAGCTTCAAGTGCCAAGTTATGGCCCCCCGAATTTTGTCAAAATTTTGTTTTTACCAAATTTCATATAATCATTCATTTCACCAACTCTTTCTATTCATTTCCTTTCAAAAGAACCCCAAGCCTTTCTTCGATACTTATTTATCAATTTCTAACTATTCAAAACCTAATCAACCCAATTCTAACTCATATAGCATAAACCATCACAATGTCCATCCACAACAACAATCACAACTCATCAATTATCTCTGAACTCATCATTTCAACAATAATTCACAACATGGCACTTACACCAACTTACCATGGGGTCTAGACTTCAAGAGAAGTGGGTATCCACCTCATTATTCACAAGGTCGGAACAATTACCGAAGGAATGACAACCACTCAGGAAATGCTAAAGTAAAACAGGCAGAGGCTATTTTGAATGATTTTAAGTGCCGAAGATTCTGAAGATACCATCCAGACCAGCTGTGCCAGACTGAGTTAGGTCTGTGCTATCGTTGTGGGGGATCAGGGCATATCTCCCGAGATTGTCCACACAGGAAGAATCAGGGAGCGGGTCGATCTTAACGACAAGGTTGAGGTAATCGTGAAATTGATAAGGATAAACATAACTTTCGACGTTCATAACTTCCTATACAAAATTCTAATTTCCTTAATCTTTATACCGTTTTAAAGCTCTCACAACCATCTTTAATTTAAAACAAAGTTCACTCAATTCTAAACTTTGAGGGCCAAGTTATGGCCCGTTGACATTGGTTCAAAACAATATTTTACCAAATTTGTTAAATCCTTAAAATACTAAATTCTTCAAACCAAACCAATTTAATCACAACCCAAACAATACCAAACAACCCAAAATTCATACCAAACATTCCTCAAGCATTTCTCAATGATTCAACCATCTAAACCACTCAATTCTCCCTCATCAACTTGTTCAAAGTTCTCAATTCAACATATTCATAACAATACCCATTATCAACATAATCAACAATAAACACTATCAACCATTAACCATATCCATCACAATCATTATTCATCAACTCATCATCATCAAAACTCATAATTACCATGAATTGTCATCAACATTAATAATCATCATAACTCCTCAACAACATCAACAATCATAATAAATTATCATTAATATTATCATTTATCATCAATTCAATATTATCCTAAGGTCTTCTAGCTTAAGTTTCCCACAACATTACATATTATTTAAAGAAAAATGAAACTATACCTTGGCCGATTCCTACACAAGCTCCAAAAGGCCTCTGCCACAAGTTTCTAAGTTTAATCAACAAACCAAGGTTAGCCACCACTGTAGCTCATATTCCAAGCATTACAATCATCAATTCCACTCCTAACAAGATCAATTCAAGTTAGCTATCATACAAATTACCAAAAATCATTCCTAGGGTTTAAAAAAATTAACAAACCACAAGGGTTAAGAGCTTTCTTACCTTACCCACTGTGGATTAGGACAAAATCCAACAATTTTCCAATGTTAGATAGCACCTAAATAACCAAAATCACAATATCTTCTCAATAACCAAACCCAAAAATGAAAAAATGTATAAAGTAGAGAACAGGATCATGAATTTTGAGATTCTCACCACTTTGTTGAATATAATCGAAGAGCTCAGTGAGAGCTTTGTGCGGCCACAAACGGAATGCAATTTACAGCTTCGTTGCTCAAGATATGAGCGATTGAAGAATAAGATAAATATTAACCTCTCTTCTCTTCTCCCTTTTAACTCAGCTGCCCTAACCCTCTTTGGTGGTGAAATGAGGTTGAATGGCCTCTTAATGAAGGTTGTATATGTTGGGCTTGGATCCAACTTGGGTTCGGTCCAACCATTTAGTGTTTTTAGTTCGTTTGGCCTAACTTTTGGCCAAAACTATTAAAATAAGTGTCCGGTTTTCAATTTTAAATGTTTTTTCTAAATTTTTCTATAGTTTTTATTACTCTCACACAATACGGGACATACTTAAGCTAGTACTGCTGGCTAAACTACTAGTACACGTTTTTACGCAATTTTCGCAAAAAAGTACACTTTTCCACTCGAAAAAATCCACTAAATTCAAATCTCACCTTCAAATTTTCAAATTAATATTACTAAATTTTTGAACGTATTATGGACAATTAATTTATTATTTTATTCTAATTAACCGGTTAATTAAATTTCAGTTCTTAAAACATAAACAACTTCTTAAGCTTTGGAATCAAAGGAAAGTGCCGTAAAACCTTTATAGGTACGGATGTTTTCTTCAACTTATCAACATCTGTATCTACCTCAACATTTTCTATGTACCTAGATGATCCACAAACTGGACAAAATTCATCATCCTCATACTTATCCTAGAACAAAATGCAATCATTGGGATAAGCATGGATTTTTTTCATAACCAAGTACTAAATCTTTTACCATGACCTTGATTTTATTGTAAGAATAAGGAATATTCAAATGAGGAATTATTTCTTTCAATAATTCAAGTAGAGCAGTAAATGATGTACTGCTCCAACCATTTAGATATTTCAATATATACATTCGGATAATGAATGATAATGTCAAAGTTTTTACAACTAGGATACAACTCTTGTTTTCCTTCCTGAAGCAACTTATAAAACTTCTTTGCATCTTCATTAGCCCATCACCATCTTTATCTCCTTCAAGCACACGCTTAAGCGTCTCGTTTAGCAATCGTTCAATGTTATCAACAAATCCTTGCTGAATTTCAACCTCTTCAGAATCAATATTCATGTGACTTATCCTTTCACCATGATGAACCCACACAGTGTAACCTCTTTGAAATCCCTTACTTATTAGATGATCATAAACTTCATCCCTTCGCGACCTAAGTAAAGTTGTTACATATAGAAAAAGGACAAATAATTTTTTATCCATGTGGTCTACCTTTAGAAAAGGCAAAATTCAAAAATGAATTAACACCGTGTTAGTACCCCTCAGTATGTCTTGGTAAACTATTCCCCCTTATGTCCATTACGTTGTCAACTAACCATAAGTGATATTTTTAATCAATAGCTTATTACTTCTAAAGAATTTTTAAAAGTCGACCACTAATGCTCAAAAGAAATATCTCAAGCAGTCATGAAACTTACAATTTGTATCCAACAAACTATTCAAAGAAGCTTAATCAATCAATCAATCACTAAATATTCTTAACAATTAAATCAAAACAATTCATAGAGATAACATGTTAAATGATTTACCTGTAGTGTGGTTTAATTCTTAAGATGGTGACAACTACAAAAACTGGCGTGGTTTAATTCTTAATACAATGTAGTTTTTAATAGCTTTTATTTTGTTGTTACCTAAAAAGTGGTCAAGTTAGTAATTTTGAGCTACGACTTGCATGTCTCAATAATTAGCTTATATGCTATTAATATTGGTGGGAAAATACAATAAGAAATTTAAAAGTAATGGAAAAAATCAAGAGAACCATAAAATTATACAATATAAAATCATTCAATCTTGGTATATATTAGAACTAAAAAGAGAATTTGAAAGAATTGTACTGATAGATCGATTTTGAAAATGACCTAATGATGTGTGTGAGTATAAACTACCACTTCTACTAAAACTTCCAACCTATACCAAAAAAAATCAAAACAAGAAAACAAAGATAAAAAGACTAAGCTAAAAGAGAAAAGAGAGTATAATTAAAAAAGGTGAAAAAATCACAAACAACGTTTCTAGTTTTCACTTCCTAATTCCTATAGATATATAAATTAAACTTCATTCGAAGGAGTGAATTTAAAAATAGAAATATAAGTCTTTATCTTATTGTTCATTATATATATATATATTATAAAAGAAATTAAAGGATATATGCAAACACTTTCTGCTATCATTATTCTCAATTTGTGAACTTGTTTTGTGACGATTTGATTGTGATTCCTAATATTCAAAGAGATGAATTGCAATAGTAGTAGAGAATAAAAATGGAAGCAATTCATAACAATAATCGTAATACTAATGTTATTATGACTTCTATCGCTATACACTAGCAGTAACACCTAAATCAAACAAATCAACAATTATATACATAGTGAACTAAAAAACTTTTTTGGTTTATGGCATAAAAAAATTAACAATAGAGTTAATTTTATTTGCATTGGACAGTTTAAATAGATTGAAAATCTGCACTTTATACAATTGATTGCACTTGAGTAGAAGCCACTAAGCCAATTAACCATATTAAAATTTGTAGAACTATGGTAATATTTTCCTATTTTGAAACAATGATAGCAAAATAACAATTCACATAAAATTTTCTAGAGAATATGAAGAAGTAAATTTTGAAGTAGCTAATTGTAGTAATAGCAATATAGTAATTAGTAATTAGTTTCATAACAAAACAGAGGAGTATTATACCAAATCATATTGAAATCATAATAGAAACCAAATCAATTAAAATTAGAGGAATAGAGAGACTTGAGTTACCTAAACAGAGGTTGATCCACTAGAATCCATAAAGAAGAAGAGACATGGCGCAGAGCAAAGACCACCCAGCAGAGACAGCAAGACATGACGAGGGGTAGAGAACCAGTGACTACGAGACATCGTAAAGCAGAGAAGCAACAACGAAAGACACAGTACAAAGCAAACAGTCAATGATGGCAAGATTGACAGGGAGCAGCAAAGAAGTAACAACTAGAAACGACGAGGAGCAGGGAAGCAAAAATGACGCACAATAAGGAGAGGAGAAGTAGCGACGATCGATGGCGAGGAGGGAAGAAGCAGTGACAACCCATGGCAAGGAAGGGAGAAGCAGCGATAGCCCACGGTAAGGAGCGAAGAAGCAGCGACGGCCCATGACGAGGAGCGAAGAAACAGCGACGACCAGGGGAGAAGCAACAACAACTACGGGAAGGAAAGGGGAGAAGCAGCAATAAACCACGGCAAAGAGAGAGACGATACACCATGAACTACTTCCTTCGACGATGGTGAAGGATGCATGATGATTTTTGGTTTTTGATGATGATGATAATTGAGTGGCACGTTAGCAGGTCTGCGTACACGAGATATCAAGACAGTGACTAAAACTCGCGTCACGTGTGCATGCTTGCATATATGACCCTTCCCTTGCCTCAAAAAGCTGCTAAGTTGCAGAATTTCAAATTTTTACACCAAACTTCAAATGTGCATAAGTCTTTCATTTTAAATAATTTTTCATCTGTTCTTCGAATGTTATAAACTTCACAAACCCAATTTTCATTTGAATCAAGTTTAACAAAGTTTGGGGCCCAGAAGCCGATTTATGGCACGCCAAAGTTGGTCAAAAATCAAATTTTACCAAAAGAGTTCATAACCTCCACTTTCCAAATTCTCAATTTTAAACGAATTGCTTTACAACTAAAACAGCCCCATATCTCCAAAAATCATATCCACCTATTTTCCAAAGACATTTCATCATCTTAACACTTAAATTCATCAACCAAAGCCACAATTCCTACTCATAATTACCACCAACATCAACATTAAATATCAACAATTCATGATTCATGCACATACCACCTCTACGCAATCTAATCAACCATTTCATATTCTGAATCAATAGCAAATACCTTTAACTAATTTCTCATGTCACTGAATCATTCCATCACATATCAACATACAAACCTTTTTGTTATTTACCAATCCCATGCATAATTTTTCTACCAAACTCAACATTTATATCACCAATCCCCAATCATCATCAACTCATTATATTAACAATTCAAATTCACAATACTACAAATATTTATTTACTCATCATCAATTCATTATATATATAGTTTATCCTTCTTTTTAATCTTGCATATCCGTTTTAAGTTTATTCGTTCGAGTATGATGCAATTTCTATTACGCTTTTGTTTTTCAAGGCTCCTAGTTACAACTTCTTCCAACTATATTATATAAGTATTTTCATACATACATATACAAATACTCATTTTCTAATCACATTACTCAATCAACTCATATCGTTCAACCTATCTTACGGACAACTAGCCTAAGTTTTCACGCAACATTATATATTAACTACGAAAAACTAAAACTATACCTTAGCCAATTCCTCCCTAAGCTCAAAACACCGAACATCAAGCTTCCAAAACTCCAAATCAATTCCCACAAGCTCCAATTTGCCAATACAACACCAAATTCAACACAATTTATTTTATTTCTATGAAATTCAACAAATTGATTACTAGGATTCACATAATTGGGAAAATCACAAGGGTTTAGAATTTTTTTACCTTAGTCATTGATGATAAGGGTAAAACCCAACAATTATCCAACCTTATGTTACACCTAAATCATCAAAATCATCAAAATCTCTCAATACACATACCTAAAACTCGAAATTCTGAAAAGGGAAAAATTGGGCACAAAATTCAGAAATTCTTACCAAATAGTTTAGTGGGTTTTGTAGAGAATTTTGAGACGAATGCATGGTCGCAAATAGCTTGGCAATCGGAGCATCGGATTGAAAAATACGTGGAATTGAAGTTGAGGTGAAGTTTAGGGTTAGGTTTCCAATGCTTCCCCTTGAAGTTCAGCGTGGAATTGAAAGAGAAATAGGGAGCGAAGGCTGAATGGAGGCTTTATATAATGGGGCTTGGGCTGGTGGAGAGAAGGCTGAATGGAGGCTTTATATAATGGTCCTTGGGCTGGTTTGGACCCGGTCTAACCGGTTCGGCCTATTGGCCCATTTTTGGGCCAAAACTTTTAATATTAGTGTTAAAATTCGTATTTCAATTATTTCTATTCTTCTAACTTATCAAATTTAATTTTCTAACTTTTTTTAATAATAATTAATTTATTAGATAATTATTCATTAATTACTAGGGGTTTACACTAACCATCCTAAGATTGAGAGAAAGGATAAACTATACACATATAGAACATAATTTCAGAAGATACGGGTATCAAGTCCCAAACTCGACCTGTGAAGTTAAGACCGGCCGGAGAATATATATATATATAACCTAAACTATCCCAAAATAGAAAACCGACAACCTGTTTCTCCTAGTCAACCTATAAGAGGGACAAACATAACATATACAAGGTGGAGAATCTTAATACATATATAAACCTAAACAAACTACAACACTAAGTCCCAAGAGTTCTTCGCATCCACATAGTCTCCATAATGCTGAGTACGGTGCCTCGTGTGCTACATCTGAAAACAATAATATATGTATAGGTTGAGAACCAGGGGATTCTTAGCATGGTAATGGTGCCCACATAAATAATATCTAAGGCCCATAGGTTCTAACTAAATTCTAACTTAACACCTCAACCTCTCCTTCCTCCAACCCTCCAAACTCCGGTGGAACTACCCTCGTCACTCCTCCGTCAAATAATGGATCTTTCAGTTGCATAAACATATAATACAAATAAAGAAAACACAAATAAAATGCAATTACAGTAGGTAGAACATATAGCAAATAAGCATAATAATCAAATAGGCAAACCCAAGTAATGCACACTCAAACAAAACAAACAAATGCATATGATGTATGCCTGCCCTGTGGCTGATAATATCATCTGCCTGTTATATAGCTAACCCGACATGTCCTGGTAGCTAACCTTGGACAAAAGCATCCATCACGGAGCAAGTGGGTATAAGCCACAACCCCCTTGTTACACCCGCTTAACCCAGAGTAAGTGGAGTAACCACTACTACTGCTACTACCCAACTGGGTGTTTACAAACTCAATCTGGAACAAGTAGAATAATTTACTACTGCTGCTACTACCCAGGTGTCACAATCACTGACCTGGTGCAAGCTGAACGAACCACAATCCTTACTACTGCCCAGGTATCTCGATAAAAAATTCATTCAATCTCAAGTTAATCATCAGTCATAATTCACCACTTCAGAAGCTTTCTTCACTTCCAAGTTAACACTCCCTTAAGGTTCTCCCCTTTCACCAAGATTAAAACAAGTATTAGGGTCTTAGAGAGTAAAATAGAGGTTTAGAGTTTTGAGATCATGTTTAAATCATAAAAATACAATATTTTTGAAAACAGGGTCCTGCATACGCGACTATTATTCGCATACGCAAGCCCCATGGATAGAGGAGAAGTCCTGCATCGCGTGCCACTCACTCGCGTACGCAAGCCTGGAAAATCCCTTCTCGCATACGCACGCATACGCCCGCATACGTGAGACGTCTAGATAGAACAAAACATCCGTGTCGTGTATGTGTGTCGCGTACACATGCCCCTTAGGAATGGTAAAAAGCTGTTTAAGTTCTGCAAAAAATACCTTTACATACCAAACTTTTGACGAGCATAACATTTCGTAAAAATTATTTTTACTCCATATTTCAAACGGCGTAAGCTTCACATATCCAATTTTTATTTAAGATAAGTTAGAAAAAGTTTAGAGGTCTTGAAGCCAAGTTATGGCCCGCCAAAGTTCAATAAAAAATGAAGTGTATACAAAGAATTGCCAAACCTCTATTTTACCAAACTTCCTAATTTGTGCACAACTCACCATAGACTCTTATGGGAACAAACTATTCTTTTATTGATGATCATGAGACTTTTAACAACATTGCCTTTTCTTTCTTCTAAACATAAAGGACTCATAAAAGACTTCAGGGAATCAGACATTAAACATAAACTATCCTAGCATTGCAACTATTATTAAACAGAAATTTAAACATAAAGCAAACTAAACAGAAATTCAGAATTTTAAAAGTGTCAACCATAGGACTCAACAACCTTGAGCAACTTCAGTTCATTGGCCCTTTTCTGTTGCCTTTCTTCTTGGAGGATCCTTCTTGTGCCTTTGTGTCCTTGGGCTTCCAAAATCCCAGCTTTCTCATGTAATTTCTTTCATCCTCCTTATGCTTAGCCAGAATTTTATCTTGTCTCGTGCTTAACTCCTCCATTCCTTGCATGAATATTGGATATCCGGGGTTCAAGGCTGCCATAGTATTACATAAGTGATTTAGCTTTGCTTGTGTCTTGATATCATATTGCCTCTTTGAAATGATTCTAGCATCATAAAGATGCTTAAACTCAGCAAGGTTCCTCTGATGCCATTTGTTTTGCTCCACTATTTTGTTGAGTGCACCTTACATTTCACCCCAGTTGAACTGTTCTTGCTGCTCCTTCATTGACTTCATACTTCCTTGGAGTTGTTGTATGTTCTTATTTATTTGGTCCCAATGTTATTGTTGTTCCTTGAGTTATTTGACATCCTTTCCAAGGTGGTGTATATTTCCTCTCATTTGGTGTATGTTTCCTTGCAATTGCTCCCGGTTGAAACCTTCCAGAAATTGTTGGTATGGTGGTGGTGGAAGTGCTAAGTAATGTGGTTGATCTTCAGCCTCTTCTTCTTGTTGTGGTTGCCCTTATGTGGTTGATCCAACGTTAGTGACACTCACCTTTTTCACTAACGTTGGATCAAACTAGCATTGTCCACGTTATTGGTCACGTTAAGACCACTAACGTGAAAGTTAACGTGGAGATAAGATTGATGAGCCAACGTTAGTGACACTCACCTTTGTCACTAACGTTGGAGATGACATTCACTACCACGTTAGTAGCCACGTTAACTTAGTTAACGTGAGCTCTAACGTGGAGAGTAGGGGCACTTGGAGCGTTAGTGACAACGGTTAACGTAGGGACAAGGGGCACAAGGCAACGTTATTGGGAAAGGTGAGTCCCAATAACGCTTGCGAAGGTTCATATGGCAACATTAGTGGTCACGTTAGTGCCACTAACGTTGGAGTTAACGTGGATTATATGGGGTTGGAACGTTAGTGAAAAAGGTGATTGCCACTAACATTCTCGAACCCACAATGTCACTTAACGTTAACTTCACTAACGCCTATGCCTAATTCATACTTTTCTACAAGCTGAGACCACTAAAGGTTGTAACTGCTTCAACTCAAGATCTAAGGCCCACTTCCAAGACTTGAAGAACTCACTAGAAGATCAAGAGAAGTAGTATATATAGGAGTAGTTTTAAACTATAGAGAAGCTTGGCACTTTGGAGAACTACCCTCTGTATATTTACTTTTCTGCACTTTTAGCTAGGGATGTATTCTTTTCTGCCATTTTCCATTTCGAGAGCTATGAATAACTAAACCCCTTCCATTGGGTTAGGGAGCTCTGTTGTAAGTTGATGGATTAATTATAGTTTTCATTCTCTTCTTCTTTCTTCTCTTTTGATTTACTAGAAAGCTTTCGATCTTAATTCAATTGGTTAGTTGTCTTGGAAAAGAAATTCTCCATAATTGGATCTCCTCTAAGCCTTGGAAAAGGGATGAAGAGATCATGCTAGAAATGCTTTCTCATGTTGGACCAAATTGGGGTCTGAGCGGATATAGTGACATGTAATCCTCCCAACACTTTGATTTGGAAATACATGTGGTATAATCAGTGACCACACTTTATCTCTTCCCATGAGCAATTAAATCAAGGAATTGGGCAATTGTTCAAGCTTATAGAGATTGGCTTGCCAAGGAATTGGAACCCAAACACCTAAGATTGCCAAGGAGATCAATAGATGCTTTGATTGAGGAAGAGATGAAAATGAATTTGATCCGAAGAATACAACATCTCCTGAGCCCAATGAATTCCCCATTTTTTATCTTACCCATCCTCTTTACTTTCTGCCATTTATTTACATGCTCATTTCCACAAATCTCCATCTAAGATTCTACACTTTATTTTTTGCTATTTACTTTCCCGCCATTTAATTTTCTGCAATTCTCAAACTACATTCTGTTTAGCTTAACTAGCATACTCTTCCAACTAAAGTTGCTTGACCAATCAATCCCTATGGGATTCGACCTCACTCTATTGTGAGTTTTTACTTGATGATAATTCGGTATACTTGCCGAAGGGAAATTTGTTGAGAGACAAGTTTTCATGTATCAATTTTATGCCGCCGTTGCCAGGGATTGATTCTGTATTAACAATGATTAAGTTGGAAGTGCACTACATTGAGTATTTTTTCTTTTGTTTGTTTACTTTATTTAGTTGTTCACCTTCAGTTTGTTTCATTTCTTCCTCACCCCCTATACCCCTTCTATTTTCTTTCTTTCTTTATTATTATTTACAATTCTGCTCACTAACCCACTGACTATTTGATAATTTGCACCACTCACACTAACAATCACTCTAACAAGAATAATTTCTTCATTTCATCTCTTGTTGTTTGTTTTGTTAGTTGTATGATAGGGAGAAGAGGGGGAGCTTCAACTTTCTTCGATTCAGAACCTGAAAGAACACTCCGGAGACTAAGGAGGAAAGCAAGAGGGAAAGGAGTTGTTCGTGCTGAGGAATAGGAAGAGTATTTTGAAACCAACATGGAGGAGAACATGGAAAATAATCATGAAGGAGAAGCTCACAACCATGCTAGAGAAGGCCCTGCAAACCATGCTGGGCAAGAAAGGAGAGTTCTAGGCTCCTACATCAATCCAAATCCAGGAAACTGTGGAAGTAGAATCCAAAAGCCCACCATATATGCCAACAACTTTGAATCAAAACCCTAGCTAATCACCCTTGTTCAGAACAATTGTTCATTTGGAGGAAGTGCTCAAGAAGACCCCAATCAACATCTAACCACCTTCCTGAGAATTTATGAGACTGTGAAGTCTAATGGAGTCCACCCGGATGTCTATAGGCTGCTTTTGTTTGCTTTTTCACTCAGGGACAAAGCATCCAGGTGGCTTGAATCCTTCCCAAAGGAGAGCTTGACAAATTGGTAAGATGTGGTGAACAAGTTTTTGGCAAGATTCTACCCTCTTCAAAGAATTAACAGGCTGAGAGCTGAGGTGCAAACCTTCAGACAACAAGATGGTGTGACTCTCAATGAATGGGTTCAACTTCACATTTTCTATGAAGGTCTTTCAAATGAGTCAAAGAAGCTTGTAGACCATTCAGCAAGGGGATCTCTAAACAAGAAGAAAACTATTGAAGAAGCCATATATGTCATTGAAATAGTAGCCATAGATGTCATTGAAACAGTAGCTGAGAATGACTACTTCTATGCCTCTGAAAGAAGCAACACTCGAGGAGTAATGGAGCTAAATCACATGGATGCATTGCTAGCTCAAAATAAGATGATCACCAAGCAGCTAGCAGATCTTACCAAGAAGGTAGAGGAAAACCATGTTGCAGCAGTCATCACTTCATCACCAGCTCAAGAAGGAGTTAATATAGAAGAAGAAGGTGACTAGGAACAAGCCAACTATGTTGGAAACTCACCTAGACAAATCCATTATCCATACTCCAAAACTTACAACTCTGGATGGAGAAATCACCCCAACTTTGGGTGGGAAAATCAACAAGACCAAGGCAAAGACTAGAGACGCCACAACCACAACCCCAACAACAATGTAACTCACCAACATCCCTCACAGAGGTCCTATCAACAACCACCTAAACCCAACCCACCATAACTAACCGAGGATAGACTTTCAAATATTGAGACCCTACTTGGAAGCATATGTAAGGAGATTCAAGATAGTAAAGCTTTTCGGGAAGAAGTGTGATCCAACATGCAGAATCAAGATGCTGCCATCAAGAAACTTGAAACACAGATTGATTACTTATTCAAGCGAGCCTCTGGACACAACATTTGCAGCAACACTAACTCAGTGCCAATGGAGGAATGTCAAGCTATCACCCTCATAAATAAAAAGGAATTGAAGGAGACCCATAAGAAACTACCAGAGAAGAATTTGAATGAAGAAGACAAGGGACAAGAGGGAACTCGAATCTCCATCCCTAAGTCACATCAAGAAGGAGAAGCGCTCAAACCATGCCTCTCAAAAGCTCCATACCCCCAGTAGCTGCAGTTAAAGAAGAAGGTAGAGGATAACCAGTTCTCAAGATTCTTGGAAATCTTCAAGAAACTACAAATTAACATACCCTTTGCTAAAGCAATAGAGCAAATGCCACTTTACGCCATGTTCTTGAAGGAATTGATGACCAAGAAGAGAAGCTGGAAGAACAATGAGACTGTGGTACTCACCGAAGAATGCAGTGCCATCATCCAACACAAATTACCCCATAAATTGAAGGATCCTGGGAGCTTCCAAATCCCTTGTATCATAGGGGAAATCATAGTGGAAAAGGCTTTATGCGATCTAGGAGCTAGCATAAATCTAATGTCCTTAGCAATGATGAAAAAAATGAAGATTGAGCAAGCCAAACCAACAAGAATGGCCCTCCAACTAGCAGACAGATCATTCAAGTTTCCCCACAGAATAGTAGAAGACTTGTTGGTGAAGGTGGAAGACTTCATCTTTCCAGCAGATTTTATAGTATTAGACATGGAGGAAGGAGCTAAGACTTCCATCATCCTGGGAAGGCCATTCTTGGCCACTGCCGGAGCCATCATTGATGTCCAAAAGGGTGAACATGTCCTTAGATTACATAAGGAGAAAATGATATTCAATGTGTTTAAAACCATGAGTTACCCACATAACTCATTGGGAGAATGTATGAGGTTGGACTCGGTGGAGGCTTTGGTGCAAGAAACTCTTGAAGAAGAACTTGAGGAATTAACAGAAGAAGAAGAATTAGCATTAAGCGAAGAAGCTGCAGCCACTGAAATGCATGTTCAAAGCACACTAGAAGAGAAGGATGAAAGAAAAGAAGTACCCAAACTTGAGCTGAAGGCACTGCCACCCACTCTCAAGTATGCATACTTGGGAGAAAATAAAAGTTATTCAGTGATCATAAACTCAGCCCTCAGCCAAGAACAAGAGGAAAAGTTGCTTCAAGTCTTGCAAAAATATAAGGATGCCATTGGATGGACACTTGCTGACTTGAAGGGAATCAGTTCAGCCATATGCATGCATAAGATACTTTTGGAAGAGAATGCCAAACCTTCCATTCAGCCCCAAAGAAGGTTGAATCCAGCTATGAAGGAAGTAGTACAGAAAGAAGTCATGAAGTTGTGGCAGGAGAAATAATCTACCTAATTTCCGATAGCCCATGGGTCAGTCCAGATCAAGTGGTCCCCAAGAAAGGAGGAATCACTGTGGTACCCAACGAAAGAAATGAGCTAATCCCTACAAGAACCGTCACAGGATAGAGGATGTGTATTGACTACAGAAAGCTCAATGAAGCCACAAGAAAAGATCATTTCCCACTTCCTTTCATGGATCAGATGCTGGAAAGACTTGCAGGACATGCATATTATTGTTTTCTAAATGGTTATTCAGGATATAACCAAATAGTGGTTGATCCAAGAGACCAAGAGAAAACATCATTCACATGCCCATATGGAGTGTTTGCCTACAGGCGCATGCCATTTGGGCTATGTAATGCACCTGCAACTTTTCAACGCAACATGCTTTCCATATTCTCAGATATGATAGAGAAGTTCATTGAAGTTTTCATGGATGACTTCTCAGTATTCAGAGACTCCTTTCTTAATTGCCTAAACCATCTTGCCTTGGTATTAACAAGATGTCAAGAGACCAACTTGGTCTTGAATTGGGAAAAATGTCACTTCACGGTGACAGATAGAATAGTCCTTGGCCATAAAGTTTCTAACCAAGGCATTGAGGTAGACAGAGCTAAGGTATTTACCGGCAAGTATACCGGGTCGTATCAAGTAATAAAACTCACTAAGAGTGAGGTCGATCCCACGAAGATTGGTAGA
>NC_029776.3:67211881-67213159 GCF_000817695.3 Arachis duranensis | reverse complement strand
CCTCAATTTCAGCCAGAAAATACCTGAAATCACAGAAAAACACACAAACTCATAGTAAAGTCCAGAAATATGATTTTTTCCAAAAAACTAATAATATTCTACTAAAAATTAATTAAAACATACTAAAATCTACATGAAATTATCCCCAAAAAGCGTATAAAATATCCGCTCATCACAACACCAAACTTAAACTGTTGCTTGTCCTCAAGCAACTAGATAAATAAAATAAAATGAAAAGAAATTAAGAAGCAATAATATCTCAGAGTTTTAAGTGAGGCTCAGATTCTTATTAAATGAGCGGGGCTTGTAGCTTTTTGCTTCTGAACAGTTTTGGCATCTCACTTTATCCTTTGAAATTCAGAATGGTTGGCATCCATAGGAACTCAAAATTCAGATAGTGTTATTAACTCTCCTAGTTTAGTATGTTGATTCTTGAACACAACTACTTATTGAGTCTTGGCCGTGGCCCTAAGCATTTTGTTTTCCAGTATTACCACCGGATACATAAATGCCACAGACACATAACTGGGTGAACTTTTTCAGATTGTGACTCAGCTTTGCTAAAAGTCCCCAATTAGAGGTGTCCAGGGTTCTTAAGCACACTCTTGTTGCCTTGGATCACAACTTTATTTCTTTCTTTTTCTTTTTTTTCTTTTTCTCTTTTTTTCGAATTTTTTTTTTGTTTTCACTGCTTTTTCTTGCTTCAAGAATCATTTTAATGATTTTTCAGATCCTCAGTAACATGTCTCCTTTTTCATCATTCTTTCAAGGCCCTCCTATCCATTGATGCTCAAAGCCTTGGATCCTTTTTACCCTTGCCTTTTAGTTTTAAGGGCTATTGGCTTTTTCTGCTTGCTTTTTCTTTTTCTATTTTTTTTTCTTTTTTTTTTTCGGACAAGCTTTTGCTTTTTCACTGCTTTTTCTTGCTTCAAGAATCACTTTCATGATTTTTCAGATCATCAATAACATTTCTCTTGTTCATCATTCTTTCAGGAGCCAACAATTTTAACATTCATAAAATTCAATATCAAAAATATGCACTGTTCAAGCATTCATTCAGAAGACAAAAGGTATTGCCACCACATAAAATTAATTAGAATTTTTCTTATTAAGAACTCGAAAAAATATTGCCTCTTTATTCTAAAAATCTACTATTTTATTCATGTTTGATGATGATGAGAAAAATAAATTATAACTTAATTGGAAATAAAGTCAAAATAGAGATACTAATTACTACTACTAATATATAACTTCTAAGGTAAATTTCTAATAAGAACA
>NC_029776.3:67200577-67210873 GCF_000817695.3 Arachis duranensis | reverse complement strand
CTTGCCCAATCCCTTCTACGGTTAATTACAGTCCGTTCCAGGATTCTTTTGAGTTCTCTATTTGAGACTTCAGCTTGCCCATTAGTCTGTGGATGATATGGAGTGGCCACCCTGTGGCTAACTCCATAACGAACCAAAGCAGAGTAAAGCTGTTTATTGTAGAAATGACTGCCCCCATCACTGATTAATACTCTAGGGGTACCAAATCTGCTGAAGATGTGTTTCTGGAGGAATTTTAACACTGTTTTAGTGTCATTAGTGGGTGTTGCAATAGCCTCCACCCATTTGGATACATAATCCACTGCCACCAGAATATAAGTGTTTGAGTATAATGGTGGGAAAGGTCCCATGAAATCAATACCCCATACATCAAACAACTCAATCTCCAAGATTTCTTGTTGAGGCATGGCATAACTGTGAGGCAGATTGCCAGATCTTTGGCAACTGTCACAATTAAGTACAAAAGCTCGGGAATCTTTATAGAGAGTAGGCCAGCAGAAGCCACATTGGAGGACTCTTGTGGCTGTTCGCTCACTCCCAAAATGTCCTCCATACTGTGATCCATGGCAATGCCATAGAATTTTCTGCGGTTCTTCCTTAGGCACACATCTACGGATTACTCCGTCTGCACATCTCTTGAAGAGATATGGTTCATCCCAAAGATAGTACTTTGCATCTGTGATTAATTTCTTTGATTGCACCCTACTGTACTCTTTGGGTATGAATCTCACTACCTTGTAGTTTGCAATATCTGCAAACCATGGCACTTCCTAGATGGCAAAGAGTTGCTCATCCGGAAAGGTTTCAGAGATCTCAGTGAGAGGGAGGGCCGCCCCTTCTACTGGTTCTATTCGGGATAGGTGATCTGCTACTTGGTTTTCTGTCCCTTTTCTGTCTCTTATTTCTATATCAAACTCTTGCAGAAGCAACACCCATCTGATGAGTCTGGGTTTTGAATCCTGCTTTGTGAGTAGATATTTAAGAGCAGCATGATCAGTGTACACAATCACTTTTGATCCTACTAAATAGGATCTGAATTTGTCAATGGCGTAAACCACTGCAAGTAGCTCTTTTTCTGTGGTTGTGTAATTCTTCTGTGCATCATTTAGAACACGGCTGGCATAGTAAATGACGTGCATAAGCTTGTCATGCCTTTGTCCCAACACTGCACCAATGGCATGGTCACTGGCATCACACATCAATTCAAATGGTAATGTCCAGTCTGGTGCAGAGATGATTGGTGCTGTAACCAATTTAGCTTTCAGAGTTTCAAATGCCTGCAAACACTCTTTATCAAAGATAAATGGCGTGTCAGCAGCTAGCAGGTTGCTCAGAGGAAGGTGATGAGTGTCACGGATCATCACCTTCTCCATAATTAAGCGCGAATGAACATCTTAGATAAGAACAAGCGTGTTTGAATGGAAAACAAAGGAATTGTATTAAATCATCGAGACACCGCAGAGCTCCTCACCCCCAACAATGGAGTTTAGAGACTCATGCCGTCAAAAATTATGTAATTCAGATCTGAAAATGTCATAAGGTACAAGAATAGTCTCTAAAAGTTGTTTAAATAGTAAACTAGTAACCTAGGTTTACAAAATATGAGTAAACTAAGATAATTGGTGCAGAAATCCACTTCTGGGGCCCACTTGGTGTGTGCTGGGGCTGAGACTAAAGCTATCCACGAGTTGAGGCCTTTCTTGGAGTTGAACTCCAAGTTATAACGTGTTTTGGGCGTTCAACTCCGGATCATGACGTTTTTCTAGCGTTTAACTCCAGACAGCAGCATGTACTTGGCGTTCAACGCCAAGTTACAGCCTAACTCAGATTTTTGCTCAGCTCCCTCAATTTCAGCCAGAAAATACCTGAAATCACAGAAAAACACACAAACTCATAGTAAAGTCCAGAAATATGATTTTTGCCTAAAAACTAATAATATTCTACTAAAAATTAATTAAAACATACTAAAATCTACATGAAATTACCCCCAAAAAGCGTATAAAATATCCGCTCATCAGTAACCCACAAACAAAGACAGGAAAACAAATAGAATATGGGTGGGTTGATGCCAAATAATGAGGATCTCAACTACACAGTAGCTATAACATGCAAGTGAGGAAATAGTAAAAGCAAATGGCATATGAATAGTGCAAAAATTGCAATAATGGGGGAGAGAGTGTGGGTAATAAAAGACAATATAAATGTATATCAATGCAAATGGAATACAAGTAATATAAAAATGAGCATTGACTTATAATTAATAACACCCAACAATTTAAAACAAGTCACGAAGCACCAAAATAATTCAAGAAAAGATGCAACAGTTGAATAAGAACATGTAACACCAATGGTAAAAGAGAAGATTAGAAAAGGAGATAAAAATATGAATAAAATTAAAATGCAATGAAGGAAAGTATGCAAATGCAGCATGTAAAAGAGAAGGAAAGAGAATAATGATGAGAAAGGAGGAGAAGATAGTAAGAAAGAAGGAGGATAGAAGAAAAAGAAAGAAGAGAGAAGGAGAGAGGGGACCGGAGAACTGGGCGGCGCACTAGTTAAGTGAGGCGGCGTGAGAGACGCGCACGCGTATGGCACGTGTACGCGTGGATGTGCAAGAGTGAAGGGGCGCATGAGCGTCAAGCGCGCGTACGCGTGCCTCTGGGTGTGCTAATCGCGCGCGTCCAGCCCCGCGCATGTACAACTCTCTGGTCAGTCTAGGTAGGGGGCCAAGATTGCAAATGATGCGTGCGCATCCTGCACGCGCACGCGTGGATGGCCATATGTGGGAAAGGATGCGCATGCGTCAGGGGCACGTACGCGAGGGTGAATTTGTGCGTCTAGCATAGTACCTGCCTCATACCAGCACAATGCTCGGAAAAACATGGTTTTACGCCGATTTCCAAATGCACGCAGGCGTACCATAGGCACGGACGCGTGGGTCGCCAAATGGTAAAGGAACGCACACGCGTACAGTACGCATACGTATAGGCTGGATTGTGCCCAAAGCATGTTTCGTGCCCAGTTCCCGCGTAACTCACTTGTCGATACAACCCATTTCGCATTCATGTAGGACGCGGATGCGTACTAGGCGCGTGAGCGTCAAATGCCCCTTTTTTTATATGCAGAATGCGAGAGAGGATGCAAAATGTATGTAGGACACTGAGAAAAATAAAACAAAATAAAACTAAGGAAGAAAATGAACGATTATACCATGGTCGGTTGTCTCCCACCTAGCACTTTTAGTTATTGTCCTTAAGTCGGACATTTGGTGAGCTCCTTGTCATAGGGGCTTGTGCTTGTACTGATCCTGGAATCCCCACCAATGTTTGTAATTCCAATAGCGTCCGGGATCCCAAATTATGCGTATAAAGCCTTCAAGCAAGTTAGAGGAAGTGACAAGGCCCCAAGAGTGTTAATTATTGGAATGAATTCTGGGGTCCCAAACCTTGCTTTTACACCTGTCTTCTTGTGAATCATCATCGTTCCAACCTGAGTGGCAGAGAGTCAGAATCTTCAATGAAGTGCCAAACTCTTCTTCTAGATTCAACCAAATTAACACTAGTCCAACCCTTGCATCTTGCTCTTGGATTCTCAACCTTGATGAGCCTTGATTTACATGTAAAGGGAGTAGAAAGAAGACATGATAATTTTGGAATTGAGTTGAGATAATCAAGCAAATAAAGAAATTAAATAGAAAAATACTCTTTGCATTAATAAATTTCAAAATTGAAGATATTCATATGTAACTTTGAATCAAGTAAATGGGAATAAAAGAGTAAGGAGATAGAAAACAAACTAGAATGATAAAGACTTCAACGGAGGTAGTAACTCTTGTAATATCCAACTCAAAAGCATAAAACTAAGAATCCTGAAACCTAAAGAGAGGAGCTCCCTCGAAAACTACATCTAAAACCTAATTTCTAAATAATGAGAAGTCTCTCCTTCATTTTGCTCCACTCCCAGTCTCTAATATATATTTTTTGGGCTTGAAACTGGGCAAGAAACAGCCCAAAAATTGCCCCCAACGATTTCTGAGTCGCTGAATTTTCGCACATGCACGTGTACGCGTGATGCACGTGTGCATGTCGTCTATCTTCAAAGCAAGTATAGTAAATTATATATCATTTCGAAGCCCCAAATGCTAGCTTTCCAAAGCAACTAAAACTGGCTCATTTAGATTTCTGTAGCTCAAGTTACGGTCAATTAAGTGCAAAGAGGTCAGACTTGACAACTCAGCAATTCCTTCAATTTCTTGTATTTCTTTCACTTTTGCATGCTTCCTTTCCATCCTCTAAGCCATTCCTACCCTGGAAAACCTGAAAACACTTAAAACACATATCACGGCATCGAAAGGTAGTAATAGAGAATTAAAAATTAGTAATTTAAGGCCAAAAATGCATGTTTTTAATTGTAGTACAAAATTAGGAAGGAAAGTGTAAAACATGCGAATTCTATGAATAAGTGTGAGAATAATAGATAAAATCCATTGAATTAAGCACCAGATAAACCGTAAAATAGCAGTTTATCAGTCTGTATATAGCTAGCCGGCTTAAACTCCACGAGCCGTGGCTGGATCTTTATATTATTATGCTCTTCAATGTTGCTATATTATATCTACTTTTTGTGTGTTAAGTTAGTATCTTCGTGTGTACGTTTTGTGCTTTTCAAATCCTGTTTTTGAGCTATATCCTTCATCGGGTTCTAGAATATATAATTTCTTCTATATATATATGTATAAGCTTTAGAACTGTCGTAACCTCTGATTCCTTGTTAGTCTGAAGGATGGACTGATTGTGCTTCAATGCATACTCTGTGTCTTTTTCTTTCATGCTATTTAGGTTATCTGCTTGATATATGTATAGCATGCTTGTTTGTGAGTGCCTTTTTGGGATAATTGAAGCACTAGGCTTTTGATATTGAGACTGATCACCTTGATATCGAATGTTTGGTGTAGACAGGAATCCTAATGGCTACTCGTGGATGAGGTCGTACGCGTTCACGAGGAGAGAGTAGAAATGAGCAACTGGCCGATAACCATGCCGAGTTCATGGCGGTAATCGCTAACCTTGCGAATACCATGGAGGTAAATACTACTGCAACTCTGCAAGCTGTCCAGATATAATGCTGAAGAAAATGGTGATAACATGGGAGTTGCTCCGATGACCTTGGCTACTTTCCTCAAGGTTCATCTGCCAAGTTTCAGAGATTAAACCAACCCTACAGAAGCGGATAATTGGTTCCAGGCCATGAAGCGTGCATTACAAATACAGCATGTTCTGAGCAACCAGTATGTGAAGTTTCTTGCATATCAGCTTTCGGGAGAGGCTCAGCATTGGTGGCAAGGAGAGTGACAGTTGCTGCCACTTCTGAATGCAGAAATCCCTTGGGATGTATTCCAAACAGCTTTCTACTAGAAGTACTTTCCTGAATCTGCTAGGGAAGCAAAGGAGATGGAACTTATGTAGCTGAAGCAAGGTTCCTTGTCTGGGAAGGACTATACTAGTCGATTTGAGGAGCTCTGTAGGTGATGTGTGAGCATCTTATCTATCTTTTCCTTGTGAATTTGCACTTGAATTATTAAATTTAATCAAGAATTAATACATTTTAGCCACTATGAATGCTACTTTGAGCTGTGTGTAATTCTGTTTATTTCAAGTAGCATTTTGGACGGATTTTGCGTAGTTTAAGCCAAGGCTAGAAAATAGAGAAAACAAAGAATTATTGCTGACAACTCCACGCTGAACTTGGAATTTTTCAAGTTCAGCATGGAACAAATCCTCCATCGAGTCAGTTTGGCCTTGTCCATGCTGAACTTGGGATTCTCCAAGTTCAGCGTGGAATTCAATCACAAAGGAGGAAGCACGCATGTCACGAAGTTGAACTTGGGAATTTCCAAGTTCAGCGTGGGCTCAAAATGACTCAAACAAACGCCACTACCTCCTCCATGCTAAACTTGGAAGTTTCCAAGTTCAGCGTGGATCCTAATAATACCAGTGACCCCCAATCTTCTCCCAAAGGCTGCACACAGAATTTAATTGATTTTTTTATTAAACTTTTATTTTATTTATAATTAGGAAAATATATTATTTAGTTTTAGAAAATATATTTTACATTAATTAGGATTAGATATAAAAGGAAAAAGAATCAGCCCTTCGGGCTCTTCTCTCAGACCTCATTCTACACTTTACAGTTTTTTTCTGAATCCTAGTTTTCTCTCTGAATCATGAGAAACTAAACCTCCACTGTTAAGGTTAGGAGCTCTATCTATTGTATGGATTGATACTATTATTTTTCTATTTTAATTCATGTACTGATTTATATTTCAAGAATTGTTTTCGTTCTTTATCTTATGAATTTGGGTGGAACGGAAGTATGACCCTTTTTCTAATTGAGTTCTTGTATAACTTGGAAAAGCTCTTTACTTGAACAACAGCTTGAAAACATATTCTCTTAAATTTCTAATTATTTGGACTTAATGGGATACGTGACATATAATCCTCTTATATTTGGGTAATTAGGATTTCTGTGGCATATAAACTAGAATTGAACTTCACCCTCTAATTGGAATTAGGTGACCAAGAAATGGGCGGTTTATAAATTTTAGAGGAGACTAAAAAGGTCTAAGGAGTTAGGGTTTAGTCACATATAGTTTGTCATGAATTAAATCTTGCATGTTTAAAATAGATAGTAAGAAAAGTCAATCCAAAAAATAGATAACTCTGAAGCCTTAATTGTTTCTCTATATATATTTCACCACAATTTACTGCTTGCTTTCTAATTCTCTGAAATTACTATTTAATGCTTTTGAACGCTCAAACACCATTTTCTGCTTGTCTAACTAAGTAAAATAATCAACTATTGTTACTTAGTCCATCAATCCTCGTGGGATCGACCCTCATTCACTTGAGGTACTACTTGGTACGACCCAGTACACTTACTAGTTAGTTTGTGGTTGTAATTTCCGCACCAAGTTTTTCGCACCATTGTCGGGGATTTATTGTGATTGAAAACTATTCGCTGTTTGATTTCTTAGATTAGATAATTTTTCTTTTAATTAGTTTTATTTTAGTATTATTAATTTTTATTTTTCATTTTTTTCCTTTAATTTCTCTTCCTTTTCGTTCATTAACCCCTTGCCCCTGTTTTCTTTTTTACCTCCTTTTTGCTTTTGATTTTTTTTACTTTCGTCCATTTTTATTTTTATTTTATTTTCTTTTTTTATTTTTATTTTCTTTTATTTTTGTTTTTATTTCCTTCCATTATTTTTTTATATTCTATTAGCTTTGTTTTATTTTTGTCTTTAATTTTCGAAAAAAAAAGAAAAAGAAATTTTATCATATATTTTTCTTTAGTTTCTGAAATTAAGTTTAGTATCCCTAGTTATTTTTATTTTTATTTTTCTATTTATTTTTTTATAATTTTCCAAATTTTTCGGCTTTAATTATTTAGTTGGTTTATTTTATTTCTTTTACACAAGTTACCTCATTTGAAATTCTCTGCACTCTGACGTAGAGATTTCCATCTTTTCTTATTTTCTGTTTGTTTATGAGCATGACTAGAGACAAGGAAACTCTTTTAGACTTTGATCCTGAATCCGAAAGGACTTTCAGGCGACATTTGCAACAAACAAGACTTTACAAGACTGCAGAGTCCACTATGGATCATAATAATGCTGCTAATGCAATGTGGCAAATCCAGTTGGGAATGAACAACCTAGAAGAGTGCTTGGCTCATACACTACTCCTACTACAGATCTTTATAAAAAAAGCATTGTGGTGCCTCCTATAGCTGCAAACAACTTTGAACTGAAGCCACAGCTAGTCACTTTGGTGCAACAAAACTGTCAATATCATGGACTCCCTCAGGAAGATCCCAATCAGTTTATCTCTAATTTTCTGCAGATTTGTGATACTATGAAACTAATGGGGTGAATCCTGAGGTGTACAAACTTATGATCTTCCCATTTTCATTGAGAGATAGAGCAAAGATGTGGTTAGATTCTTAACCCAATGAGAGTCTGGATACTTGGGAAAAGGTTGTCACTAGGTTTCTGACTAAATGTTTCCCACCTAAAAAGCTGACTAAGCTTAGGGTGGAGGTTCAAACCTTTAGGCAGAAGGATGGTGAGACCCTTTATGAATGGGAGAGGTACAAGCTGCTGACCAGGCAAAGCCCTCCGGACATGTTCTCTAAATGGACCCAACTAGATATCTTTTATGAAGGCTTGGGTGAAATGTCCAAGATGTGCTTAGATAATTTTGCAGGTGGTTCATTGCACATGAAGAATACACCGGAGGAGACTATTGAGCTTATTGAATTGGTTGCTAGCAACCAATATTTGTATTCATCTAATAGGAATCCTGTGAACTCCGAAGCTCCTCAGAAGAGAGGCATTTTGGAAGTGGAAGCTGTTGATGCACTTCTTTCTCGGAACAAAATTTTGACTCAACAGATGAATCTAATTACTCAATAGTTTGTGGAATGCAAGTTTCAGCTGTCAACACTCAGAATGTACATCAAGAGGCCCCTTATGACATGACAGATAATTTTATGCAAAATGGAAATTATGATTATGCTCAATTTTCTTCTAAATAGGTCAATTACATGGGGAGTGCTCCTAGAAATCTCAATAATGATCCCTATTCTAAGACCTACAATCAAAGGTGGAGAAATCACCCAAATTTTGGGTGGAGAGAGCAACCTCAGAGGCCACAAAATTCTAATAATAATTCTTAGGGTGGTTTTCAACAGAATATTATAATAACCATTAGTTTCAGTCATCTCAGCAAGCAACTTCTCAGCCCCAGAAGAGCAATAATTTGGAAGCAATCTTGACAAGTTTTAGACAGGAAACCTGAGCATCAATCAAGAACTTGGAGATTTAGATGGGTTAATTAGCCACAAAAGTTAATGAAATTGATCAGAGGACCACTAATAGCCTTCCTGGTAACACAATTCCAAATCCAATAGAGGAATGCAAGACTATCACCTTGATAAGTGGATAGTTGGCAAGTACGGAAGCACAAGTTAATGAGGAGCCAGTTGAAAAAGAAGCTTTAGAGTAGAAGCAGGAAGAAGTAGAGCACGTCCCTCCAAAGCGTTCGGATAACCCATTCCCAGACTCTCTTGACACATATCCTACATTGCCAAAGGCTCCTGAGTACAAGTCTAAAATGCCATATCCTCAGAGACTTCAAAAAGAGACCAAGGACAAGCAGTTTTCAAAGTTCTTGGAAGTCTTCAGAAAGTTGCAAATCAATATTCCTTTTGCTGAAGTTTTGGGGCAAATGCCTCTCTATGTCAAATTCATGAAGGAGTTGTTGTCAAAGAAGAAGCCTTTAAAGGGAGATGAGATAGTAATCCTAAGAAATGTAGTGCCATCATTTAGAATAACTTGCCAAGAAAGATGCCGGATCCAAGGAGCTTTCAAATTCTATGTACCATTGGGAGCATGATGAGAGAACTTTTGTGTGGTCTAGAAATTTGCGGATAAATCCTCATTGCAAGTATAGTTTCTAAACCTTCAAAATTCCTTTCATACAAACGATTTGGGTGTCACAAGTAACAAACCCCTTTAAAAATTGTTAATCGAGTATTCAAACCTCGGGTCGTCTTCTCAAGGAACTGCAAGGAGGTGTGTTCTTATTATTGGCTATGGAGATTGTGAATTCGGGGTTTCAAGAATGAGGAATAAGTAATATAAATGGCAAGTAAAATAAATGGAAATCAAAATAAATAAATACTGTAAAGCAACTTTTGACAAGGTGAGAGAAATTAGAAGTCCAACTTAGTTATCCCTCTCAACAATAATGAAAGTTGTATCTTAATTCCACTTTGTTAACCTTTGAAGCAAAGGTAAGTCAAGGGACTAATTAGTTTGACCTTCGAATCCTATTTATTTCCTAAGAAAAAGTTGGGATTATTGAAGTTCAGTTCAATTAGCAAGATAATGATTATCACTTACACTGAGTTTGATAACTGTTGAGTTACTGATTTCTTTACCAAGACCAAAAGGGGGAAAAGGTAAATTGCTGGAATAAAATATCTTCAGATCGGAAGCAATGGTAACGTAAATAAAAGCAAGAAATCATAAACTGAAAATACCTCAATTATCATTAATTCAAACAACAATCTGTGACATGGAATGATTCATAAATTAAATTATAAAAGTAAATAATTAACTCAAATGCTGGAATAAATAAATAAAGTGAGAGGGAAGCTTAAAAACAAAGGAACATAAAAACCTGGATCGAGAGTCACTCCTAAAACTAGGAGAAGTCCTAAATCCTAAATCCT
>NC_029776.3:67187517-67200469 GCF_000817695.3 Arachis duranensis | reverse complement strand
GTGAATTATGAGTGAATAATTATGAATGCATGCATTCCCCCACTTTATAGCCTCTAATCTGTGTGTTCTGGGCTGAAAACTGGGTCAAAAGTAGCCCAAAAATCACTCCCAGTGCTTTCTGGTCCGTACAGGTCGCGGAAGAGTGACGCGGAGGCGTCGTCCACGCGGCCGCGCGGATTGAGGTTTGCAGATGCGATATGGCCGCGTGAACCACGTGTTTGCGTCATCTGGCGTCGAGGCAGGTATGTCAATTTATATATCGTTGCGAAGCCCCGAACGTTAGCTTTCCAACTCAACTAGAACCATCTCATTTAGACCTCTGTAGCTAAAGTTATAGCCGTTTGAGTGCGAAGAGGTCAGGCTGGACAGCTTAGCAGTTTCTCCAACTTCTTGTATTCCTTCCACTTTTGCATGCTTCCTTTCCATCCTCTGAGTCATTCCTGCCTTGTAATCTCTAAAATCACTTAACACACATATCAAGGCATCTAATGGTAATAAGAGAGGATTAAACATAGGGAACTTAAGGCCAAAGAAGCATGTTTTCAATCAAAGCACATAAATAGGAAGGCAAATGTAAAACCATGCAAATAGTATGAATAAGTGGATAAAGAGTTGATAAAAACCACTCAATTGAGCACAAGATAAACCGTGAAATATGGGTTTATCAACCTCCCCACACTTAAATATTAGCATGTGATCAACCTCCCCACAGTTAAACATTAGCATGCCCTCATGCTAAACTCAAGGAGACTAAATAAATGAGTAGGGAAATGCAAGACTCATGCAATGCAACTATGAATGTGAATGCAACTACATGCAAAAATGATTCTACCTGCTTGGTGAAAAAGTAAATAAATCTTTCAAGAATAGATATGAACTGGATTTCACTAATTTAAATCACAAAATACAATACAAATAACTTGCAAGAAGAAAATAGCTCATGAAAGCAGGGAACATAGAATTAGGCATTGAACCCTTACTGGTAGTGTATATCATTCTAACTCTCAAGTGTCTAGGGTCAATTCTCTCAATTCTCTACTAATCTTGCTTTCTATAGCTTGCTCTTCATCTAACAATCAACAGAAATTTAATGCACCAATACACAAATCAAGAGGTCTTTTCAGGGTTCTAATGGGGTTAGGGTCAAGGTAGGATTGTATTTGGCCAAGTGGACTAAAATCTGAATCCTTAATTAACATAAACTTTCCACCTAACTTAAGACAATCCATGTAATATAAAATCAATAACTACCCATTAATTGTGTTTACTATATATTTATGCATTCCAAGTTTCGAGTACAGTACATATGCATTGATACCAACACTTACTTTGGGGAATTTTGTCCCCTTTCACTTATTTTGCTCTCTCTTTTTTTTATATATTATTTTTTTTCTTTTTGTTTTTCTCAATGCATATGATTGAATGCATGAACATGTCCTAAACATTTCTTTCACATTTTCAGAAAATTCTAACATACTCAATTCTCAAACCAGATGTTTCCAAACCCTCTTTCCCCATACTTAATTCATGAGCACTTTCACTAGTCTAAGCTAATCAAGGATTCAAATTAAGGACATTATTGTTTTCTGCTTAGAGTTAGTGATGTGCTAAAATAAAGAATAGAGGGGTAAAAATAGGCTCAAATTGGTTTGCAAGGGATAATAAAAGGGTAAGGCTATATTGGTATGTAAGCTTAGTGAAACAAAGGCCTCAATCATATAAGTGCATGCATACATTAAACACTGGAAATATAGAATCAAGCAAGACAAAGATCACAATTTTAGAGAGAAAAACACACACCAAAAATAAAATATTGGTTGGTAGAATGCAACCAATCAAATAGGCCCAAAATCTCACTGGTTTTGTGTGTTCAAGCTTTAAACCATGTTCCAAAATAATATTTCTTTCATACAAGTTTTTCAAAAAGTTTTTAATTTAAATTAGTGAAATACTATAAAAAGTTTCTTGAAAAAGAAAATATTACTTCAACCAAGTGGTAAAATAGGCACAAAAATCAAATAAACATGCAAATGCAACAACTAATCTACAAGGAAAATTTAGACATTGGTGTTGAGACAAGGAAGTACTAACCCATGGAGATCGGTATCGACCTCCCCACACTTAAAGGTTTCACTGTCCTCGGTGCATGCTAAGATATACAGGTGGATGGATGGCTCCGCAGCTCGTGCTCTTTATGTTCCTTTCCTTGCCAGTGGTATGGGAGTAGCATTCTCTTTACTTTTCTTGGTGGCCATCTTGAAAGGAAACGAGAAAAGACATTAGCATTCAAGGTTTATAGCAAGGAGAAGAATAGGGTCCTCGGTGCATGCTAAGATATACAGGTGGATGGGTGGCTCCGCAGCTCGTGCTCTTTATGTTCCTTTCCTTGCCAGTGGTATGGGAGTAGCTTTCTCTTTACCTTTCTTGGTGGCCATCCTGAAAGGAAACGAGAAAAGACATCAGCATTCAAGGTTTATAGCAAGGAAAAGAATAGGAAAGGTGGTAATCAATGCACAGGTATGGATAATGATGTGAACACATGGTCATGACTACATGTGGCAAATCAACAGTGAAAATATAGCTAGTGCATGTGAGGAAAATTGAATGCAAGGTGTTTATTGGCATGCCGGCAAAGGGCATGAGTAGCATAGGTCAAGCATTTAATGTCCAAATTAGATTACCAAGTCGCTCAAATTAATAAGATGTTTGTAAAAACAATTAAATTTAAGTAATAAAATAGAAAAGGGATTTTGTGAAAAGCAGGCATATAGAGCACTAGATTTAGAAGAAATCTAAAATAGTGCAAAATGGCATATGGGCGTTTTCACAAACACATAGCATGCATGTTAAATAAGGTATGGAAAATATTAATTAGAACATGCAATTAACCCTTATAATAATATGTAATTGTTTAAACAAATCTCAAACAATCCATAAGCAACATAAAAATAATGACACAAATAAAATTCTAACACCAATGAAAATAATGCAATGAATGAAAGTATGCAATTAAGTAAAAAAAATTGAAAGATAAGAAGAATGAGAAGGGAAAGAAGGGAAGAAGAAGTAAGGAGGGAAAAATTAGGATTGGGAAGAAAAGATAAGATATTTGGCAAAGTAGGATAAGCTGTGCGGCGCAAGCGACGCGATCGCGTGGGGCACGCGGTCGCGCGACTTGCGCTAATATTGATTGACGCGGTCGTGTCGATCACACGGTCGCGTGACACAATTCATGCTACTGGCGCGAGGGCAGCCTCGCGCTCGCACAACTCTCTATTCAAAATTTTATTTTACCAAATTTTAGGTGACGCGATCGCGTGAGTGGCCGATATGGGGATATGACACGGACGCGTGGGGCACGCGTTCGCGTGGTAAGGTCTGTGCATCTAGCGCCAGTCCAGCACCACTCCAGCTCATCTTTCGGCCATGCACCCTTTTGACGTCGATTTTCAGGTCACGCGGCCGCGTGGGTAACGCGGTCGCGTGGGAGGCCAAAGTTCCACATGACGTAGTCGCGTGAGCGACGCGGTCGCGTGGGGTCAAATTATGCTAATGGCGCGCCTCGAGCCACGCTCTCGCGTGACTCTCTGTTCAATTCTTTTCTTCCCAATGCACTAGCGACGCAGACGCGTTAGTGACGCTGCCGCGTCGCATGCGTGGTTTCCTTTTTTTTTTTACAGGGATGTAATTATGCAGTATGCAGTGCTAAATGCAAATGTTATGAATTATATCCAGGTTCAATAGAAATAAACAATATAAAATAAACAAAACGAAATAAAATGGAAACAGGAGCAATTATACCATGGTGGGTTGTCTCCCACCTAGCACTTTTAGTTAAAGTCCTTAAGTTGGACATTGGATGAGCTTCATGCTATGGTGGCTTATGTTTGAATTCGTCTAGAAATCTCCACCAGTGTTTGGAATGCCAGCATCCTCCGGGGTCCCAAATAAAGTACGTAAAGCCCTTGTGTGAGTTTAAATAGGCTTGTAGGCTCCCGGAGTATTGAATGTCAGAATAGACTCCAGGATCCCAAACTTTTCTTCTACACCCGTCTTTGTCTTGATCTACATTAGTCCAGTCAGGTGATGAGTAATCCGAATTCTCACTGCAGTGACTAAATAGCTTCCGAGATCCTTTAAATTGAGCTTGACACCAATCCTTGCACCTCAAATTGAAGTGTGAAACCTTATTGAACCTTGCATACCAGCTCTGAGTGCGAGTCATTTCCCTTTTGCTCTTAAAGTCGCAAAGAGCTCTAAGCTGGCCATCTGTTTCAAGTAAACCATATTCAAGTGAAAAAATAAAGATAAAAGCTAAGGATTTTACCCACTCGAGGTTTGTATTGGGTGGTAGTGGCCTTGGGATAGGTGTTTTTAGTGGTTCTGCAAGCTCTACTCTCTTGTGGTCTTCAGTGAATTCCTCCACTTTCTTGCAAAAGTCTTCAAATGTATCTGTGTCCTGGTCAAAGTCTCCTATGTCTTCCTCATCACTTGAGTCATAGATTGGAGGTTGAGAGAAATCTACCTCCGCATCATCTTCGCATTCACTTGGGGAAGATTCTTCGATCTCAGAGAATTCACTTGCGGATGCAAGTTCATTACTAAGAGAGCTAGACTTGTGACTATCATCATCACGGGAATTTGTGTCCTGGGTTATTCCGTCTGATTTTTCATAAACAACTTGCCTTGGGGATTGTACAACATCCCCCTTAGCATCAACTGTAGCATCCTTGATGGAGTTCTCCTCAGTTCTGGATTCCCATGGAGGTTCAGCATCTCCTAGATCTTCAACCAACTCTTCTTCTTGAACAATGACAACTTCTTCTACTTGTTCTAGTACAAATTCATTTCCTGTCTTATCCACTGGAGTTTCTAGTATCTCTTTCATGCTCTACTCTTCAGTAGACTGTCCACATGGAGTTGTGGCTGATCCTTGTATATTTGAGCACCTAGAAACCCATTGAATTACTGCTTGCTCCAGTTGTTCAATGGTGGTTTGAAGATTATCTACTGTTTTCTTTAGGCGAACCTCTGCTTCTCGAGTTGCCGGACTTGGAAATGATACATAATGAAGTGGTGGTGATTGGGAGTGATTGGATTGGTAGTGGGGTAAGGAAGGATCATATGGTGGTGAATGGTGAAAAGAAGCTTGTGAGTGTGGTGGTTCGAGGTTATGTTGAAAGGGTGGCCTATATGCACGGGTTGGGGCTTGTTGGTAGTTACAAGGTTGTCCACCGTATCTTTCAGCTGGGTATGCATTGTAGAATGGTCTTTGTCCAGGATATCTCGGAGGGTGTTGTTGCCTAAAGGGTTGATTAGATCCTCTTGGCTCCATCCATCCTTGATTGGTCTGACCTTGATGCATATTCTTGCTGTAACTTCTATTTCCTTCAACAAAGTTAGAACCAAACTCAAAGCGAGAGGGGTGAGAGTTCATGGTAGCAAATAAAATTAAAAAGGAAAATTAAAAATAAATAATCAAACAAAAGAAAAATATTTACAATAACCAATAATAAGGCACACGTTATTAGTGGGTAACGGCGCCATTTTGATGAGAGAACTTTTGCGTGGTCTAGAAATTTGCGAATAAATCTTCGTTGTAAGTATAGTTTCTAAACCTTCAAAATTCCTTTCATACAAACGATTTGGGTGTCACAAGTAACAAACCCCTTTAAAAATTGTTAACCGAGTATTCAAACCTCGGGTCGTCTTCTCAAGGAACTGCAAAGAGGTGTGTTCTTATTATTGGCTATGGAGATTGTGAATTCGGGATTTCAAGAATGAGGAATAAGTAATATAAATGGCAAGTAAAATAAATGGCAATCAAAATAAATAAATACTGTAAAGTAACTTTGACAAGGTGAAAGAAATTAGAAGTCCAACTTAGTTATCCCTTTCAACAATAATGAAAGTTGTATCTTAATTTCACTTAGTTAACCTTTGAAGCAAAGGTAAGTCAAGGGGCTAATTAGTTTGACCTTCGAATCCTATTTATTTCCTAAGAAAAAGATGGGATTATTGAAGTTCAGTTCAATTAGCAAGATAACGATTATCACTTACGCTGAGTTTGATAACTGTTGAGTTACTGATTTCTTAACCAAGACCAAAAGGGGGAAAAAAGTAAATTGCTGGAATAAAATATCTTCAGATCGGAAGCAATGGTAACATAAATAAAAGAAAGCAATCATAAACTGAAAATACCTCAATTATCATTAATTCAAACCATAATCTGTGACATGGAATAATTCATAAATTAAATTATAAAAGTAAATAATTAACTCAAATGCTGGAATAAATAAATAAAGTGAGAGGGAAGCTTAAAAACAAAGGAACATAAAAACCTGGATCGAGAGTCACTCCTAAAACTAGGAGAAGTCCTAAATCCTAAATCTTAAAGAGAGAGAGGAGAGAACCTCTCTCACTAAAAACTACATCTAAAACTAAAATTGTGAATTATGATTGAATAATTATGAATGCATGCATTCCCCCACTTTATAGCCTCTAATCTGTGTGTTATGGGCTGAAAACTGGGTCAAAAGCAGCCCAGAAATCACTCCCAGCGCTTTCTGGTCCGTACAGGTCGCGGAAGAGTAACGCGGAGGCGTCGTCCACGCGGCCGCGCGGATTGAGGTTCGCAGATGCGATACAGCCGCGTGATCCATGCATTCGCGTCACCTGGCGTCAAGGTAGGTATAGCAATTTATATATCATTGAGAAGCCCCAGACGTTAGCTTTCCAACGGAACTAGAACCATCTCATTTGGACTTTTGTAGCTAAAGTTATAGTCGTTTGAGTGCGGAGAGGTCAGGCTGGACAGCTTAGCAGTTTCTCCAACTTCTTGTATTCCTTCCACTTTTGCATGCTTCCTTTCCATCCTCTGAGTCATTCCTGCCTTGTAATCTCTAAAATCACTTAACACACATTTCAAGGCATCTAATGGTAATAAGAGAGGATTAAACATAGGGAACTTAAGGCCAAAGAAGCATATTTTCAATCAAAGCACATAATTAGGAAGGCAAATGTAAAACCATGCAAATAGTATGAATAAGTGGGTAAAGAGTTGATAAAAACCACTCAATTGAGCACAAGATAAACCATGAAATATGGGTTTATCAGAGCACTACCTTTAAGAAAGCCCTATGTGATCTGGGGGCAAGCATAAATGTAATGCCCTTGTCTGTGATGAAGAAGTTACAATCCAAGAGGCACAACCCACAAGGATAACATTACAGATGGCAGACAAATCTATAAAGCCTGCATACGGACTAGTGGAGAATATCCTGGTCAAAGTGGGTAAGTTCTTCCTCCCAGCAGATTTTGTGATTCTTGACACAAGGGAGGATGAGAATGCCTCTATAATTCTGGGAAGGCCATTCCTAGAAGGTGAATTAGTGCTTAGAGTGCATAATGAGCAACTGGTCTTTCATGTCTTCAAAGATATACATTCAGCAGGTGAAGAAGAGAGGTGCATGCAGACTGAGCTTATTAATTCAAACCTTCAAGAACCCCCTGATGATGCACAACAGAATTTGCAACTCAAACCTCCTTTGGTAACAATCAATAAAATTCCTCCTGACATCAAATCTAAGTTTGGTGTCGAGAATGCATCATCCACCAAGGCGGAGGTTTCCAAAAAGAAGAAAGTACCCAGGGGATGGAGAAACAAAAAGATCCCCACTGAAGGTTTTTCCCTAGGAATGAAGGAGGTGTTGACTAACAATCCAATGTGGACTTATACGATAAACAGAATCCTCTCTCTGGAGCATATTGAGCTATGTTATGGGGACACAAGGAGAAGATTCACAGTGAGCGGTGAACAGCTGAGCCCCTATGATCCTCCTCCTTAGAGGAGCTGACCGTCAAGCTAGTGACGTTAAAGAAGCGCTTGTCGGGAGGCAACCTGATAATTTCGTATCCTTAGTTATTTTTCCATACCGTTGGTTATATTATTTGTTTAATTTTTACTGAGTTTTTACTGTTTTTTCTTTGTTTTACTTGTGTTTTGATCATACAAAATTTTACAACAGGAATCGAACACTTAGAAAAATTTTGGAACACTCTGGAGAAGGTTGAGTCTGCCAGTTCCATGCTGAACTTAGAGTTTTCGAAGTTCAGCGTGGCATGTGCGTGCAAACTGGAAGGGAGCCTCTGCCAAGTCCACGCTGAACTTAGAAAATTCCAAGTTCAGCGTGGCATACGACGTAAAGTGGAGAACGACGTCAATTATCATGAAATAGGCAAAGACCCACGCTAAACTTGGGATTTTCCAAGTTCAGCGTGGAAAACACGTAACAATTGGGAGATGACACTGCCAAAACCACGTTGAATTTGGCTTTTTCCAAGTTCAGCGTGAAAAATTAAAAAAAAAAAAGCAGGGCGAGCCCATGCTCGCATCAAGTTCAGCGTTGAGAGGAAGAGTGCATGCAAAGGTTGCGGCGCTGAACTTGCTCCCTTTTAAGTTCAGCGTGAATCACGTCATTTTGGCCTCCAGTCACGCAAATTCTTACCATATCACGCCAAATCCACCAGATCTTATACATTATCCCCCTCCCCCCTTATATATATATCTATATAAATAAATAACGCAATACGTATATGAATATATATACCTTATAAAAAAATAAATACATATAATTTAAAAATAATTATATATATATATATATCTTTTAATTATTTTCATCTCTCTTATCCTTTTATCATTTTATTTTTTTTACACTAATATTTGTTTTTACTCCTTCATCTGTCTTTTTATGTCCCTCTCTATTTTCAGTTCTTCTTTCCTTAGCAAATTTTTAAGTTTGGTGTTGTCGCTTCGCTTGTGGATTTTCTGTTTATTTTAATGACACCAAAGGGAGGCGAATCATCTCCACGAAAGAGCATAGCCAGAAGAATGAGATGGCCACTAGGATAACTGAGGTGGTTAAGTTCCTTTCATTCTATACTTTCTCCCAGTGTGATTATGATTAGGTTCTTGTTTTCTGCTTATTATGTTATTGCATGATCATCTTATTATTTCAATTCATAGGTTCTAGTTTAATTTACTATTTATTTTGTTATTTGATTTTTATTATGAAAGTATGTCTCACGTATTGCTCACAAAGCTTGAATCAAAAGAAAAAAAAAGAGAAAAAAATATATATAATGCATGAGAAAGTGAGTTTATATTTAAGATTAGTCTTATTTATTTAAATGTGGTGGTGTTATTCGTGATTCTGAATGAATGACATGAACAGTGCATATTTGAATTTGGATCAAGGATGTTGATGTATGAGGAACAGGAATTTAGAGAACTATTATGACTTCTCTAAAATTAGTGAATGCTTGATCCTTGAAGCAAAAGAAAAAAAATATAAACAAGGTCCAAAGCTCTGAGCATCAATGACTAAGGAGGTCAGACATGATTAAAAGCTCAAAGAGTTGTTTCCTTAGTTATATGCTTGTGGTGTTCTTGTGTCAAGTAATTCTTGAGACAGAATATTTAGAGTCGAGACCAAATGCATTTAGTAGAGTATGCCCAAGGCTTTGAGCACCACTATCTGGGAGTAACTGAAAGAAAAAAATCAGAACATAAAGAGAGTTTCCCAGTTAAGTGCTTGTGGTGTTTTTGTGTCAAGTCAAGTTTGAGACAAAACATTTAAAGTCACGGCTAGGCTCAAGGTGCAAAGCACCAATGAAATGAGAATTAAAGTAAATGTGTTGTGTTCAAGGATTAAACTGGAGTATAAAGATTGGGGAATTCATAATATAATCCGGATTCTAATTCCAAATGACAGTGATAGTCCTCTGATTAAAAGAAGAGTGAGATGCCAAAACTGTTCAGAATTGCAACAGATAAACCCCACTTTAAGGAGAGACATGAGCATAATTGAACTCTCGCTTCTCATGCAAATTGACATCTTGATCATGTACTAATTTTGGTTGCTTGAGGACAAGCAACAATTTAAGTTTGGTATTGCGATGCGTGAGCATCTTATCAATCTTTTCCTTGTGAATTTGCACTTGAATTATTAAGTCTAATCAAGAATTAATACATTTTAGCCACTACGAATGCTACTTTGAGCTATGTACAATTCTATTTAATTCAGGTAACATTTTGGATGGATTTTGCGGAGTTTAAGCCAAGGCTAGAAAATGGAGAAAACAAAGAATTATTGCTGACCACAACACGCTGAACTTTGGATTTTCCAACTTCAGCGTGGAACTAATCCTCCATCTAGTTAGTTCGGCCTTGTCCACTTTGAACTTGGGATTCTCCAAGTTCAGCGTGGAATTCAATCACAAGGGAGGAAGCACACATGTCACCACACTGAACATGGGAATTTCCAAGTTCAGCGTGGGCTCAAAAGGACTCAAACAAAACGCCACTGCCTCCTCCATGCTGAACTTGGGAATTTCCAAGTTCAACGTGGATCCTAATAATACTAGTGCTCCCCAATCTTCTCCCAAAGGCTGCACACAGAATTTAATTGATTTTTCTATTAAACTTTTATTTTATTTATAATTAGGAAAAGATATTATATAGTTTTAGAAAATATATTTTACATTAATTAGGATTAGATATAAAAAGGAAAAGAATTAGCCCTTTGGGCTCTTCTCTCAAACCTCATTCCGCACTTTACAATTTTTTTCTTAATCCTAGTTTTCTCTCTGAACCATGAGCAACTAATCCTCCACTGTTAAGGTTAGGAGCTCTGTCTATTGTATGGATTGATACTATTATTTTTCTATTTTAATTCATATACTGATTTATATTTCAAGAATTGTTTTCGTTCTTTATCTTATGAATTTGGGTGGAACGGAAGTATGACCCTTTCTCTAATTGAGTTCTTGTATAATTTGAAAAAGCTCTTTACTTAAACAACAGCTTGAAAATATATTCTCCTAAATTTCTAATTATCTGGACTTATCGGGATACGTAACATATAATCCTCTTATATTTGGGTAATTAGAATTTCTGTGGCATATAAACTAGAATTGACCTTCATCCTCTAATTGGAATTAAGTGACCATGGAATTGGCGGTTGATGAATTTTAGAGGAGACTAAAAAGGTCTAATGAATTATGGTTTAGTCATATATAGTTTGCCATGAATTAAATCTTGCATGTTTAAAATAGTTAGAAAGAAAAGTCAATCCAGAAAATAGATAACTCTGAAGCCTTAACTGTTTCTCCATATATATTTCACCACAATTTACTGCTTGCTTTCTAATTCTCTGAATTTAATGCTTTTGAATGCTCAAACACCATTTTCTACTTGTCTAACTAAGTAAATTAATCAACCATTGTTTCTTAGTCCATCAATCCTCGTGGGATCAACCTTCATTCACTTGAGGTACTACTTGGTACGACCCGGTGCACTTGCAGGTTGATAGGCGAAATTGTGATAATCAACAATGGCTCCAAAGACTTGGTGCTCTCAAATGTGAATCACACTTTGTCACAACTCCGCACAACTAACCAGTAAATGTACTGGGTCGTCCAAGTAATAAACCTTATGTGAGTAAGGGTCGATCCCACAGAGATTGTTGGTATGAAGCATGCTATGGTCACCTTGTAAATCTCAGTCAGGCGGATAATAAATGGTGATGGAGTTTTCGAAAATTAATAATAAATAAACAGAAAATAAAGATAGAGTTACTCATATAATTCAATGGTGGGAATTTCAGATAAGTGTATGGAGATGCTGTGTCTTTTCTGAATCTCTGCTTTCCTACTGCTTTTATCCAATCATTCTTACTCCTTTCCATGGCAAGTTGTATGTAAGGCATCACCGTTGTCAATGGCTACATTCCATCCTCTCAGTGAAAAAGGTCCAAATGCTCTGTCATGGCACGGCTAATCATCTGTCGGTTCTCGATCATGTCGGAATAGAATCCATTGATTCTTTTGCGCTTGTTATCACGCCCAACAATCGCGAGTTTGAAGCTCGTCACAGTCATTCAATCCCAGAATCCTACTCAGAATACCACAGACAAGGTTTAGACTTTCCGGATTCTCATGAATGCCGCCATCAATTCAAGCTTATACCACGAAGACTCTTATTTCACGGAATGGAAAGCTCGGTTGTCAGGTGAGGGCAACCATGCGTGGTGCATCAGGAATCCAAGAGATACACACTCTACCTCTCGCTTGTAGAACGGAGGTGGTTGTCAGGCACGCGTTTGTAAGGATGGATGATGATGAGTGTCATGGATCATCATATCCATCAGATTGAAGTACGAATGGTATCTTAGAACAGGAATAAATTGAATTGAATAGAAAGTAGTAGTAATTACATTAAAACTCGAGGTACAGCAGAGCTCCACACCCTTAATCTATGGTGTGTAGAAACTCCACCGTTGAAAATACATAAGTGGTGGTCCAGGCATACCCGAATGGCCAGCCCCCAAAACATAATCACAGGATCAAAAATATCATCCAGGATGTCTAATACAATAGTAAAATGTTCTATTTATACTAGACTAGCTACTAGGGTTTACAGAAGTAAGTAATTGATGCAGAAATCCACTTTCGGGGCCCACTTGGTGTGTGCTTAGGCTGAGCTTGATCTTTACAAGAGCTGAGGCTTCTCTTGGAGTTGAACGCCAAGTTGTGACGTGTTTTTGGCGTTCAACTCTGGTTCGTGACGTGTTTCTGGCGTTTGACTCCAGAATGCAACATGGAACTGGCGTTGAGCGCCAGTTTACGTCATCTAATCTCGAACAAAGTATGGACTATTATACATTTCTGGAAAGCTCTGGATGTCTACTTTTCAACGCCATTGAGAGCGCACCATTTGTAGTGTTGTAGCTCTGGAAAATCCATTTCGAGTTCAGTGAGGTTAGAATCCAATAACATCAGCAGTCCTTTATTAGCCTTCTTATCAGAGTTTTGCTCAGGTCCCTCAATTTCAGCCAAAAAATACCTGAAATCACAGAAAAACACACAAACTCATAGTAAAGTCCAGAAATGT
>NC_029776.3:67171774-67187412 GCF_000817695.3 Arachis duranensis | reverse complement strand
ATAATGCCAAAAAGCGTATAAATTATCCGCTCATCACAACACCAAACTTAAATTATTGCTTGTCCCCAAGCAACTAAAAATTAATTAGGATAAAAAGAAGAGAATATACTATAAATCCCAAATTATCAATGAATATTAATTCTAATTAGATGAGCGGGACTTGTAGCTTTTTGCTTCTGAACAGTTTTGGCATTTCACTTTTTCCTTTGAAGTTTAGAATGATTGGCATCTATGGGAACTTAGAATTTCAGATAATGTTATTGATTATCCTAGTTAAGTATGTTGATTCTTGAACACGGCTACTTATGAGTCTTGGCCGTGACCCTAAGCATCTTGTTTTTCAGTATTACCACCAGATACATAAATGCCACAGACACATAACTGGGTGAACCTTTTCAGATTGTGACTCAGCTTTGCTAAAGTCCCCAGTTAGAGGTGTCCAGAGCTCTTAAGCACACTCTTTTTGCTTTGGATCACGACTTTAACCACTCAGTCTCAAGCTTTTCACTTGGACCTGCATGCCACAAGCACATGGTTAGGGACAACTTGATTTAGCCGCTTAGGCCTGTATTTTATTTCCTTGGGCCCTCCTATCCATTGATGCTCAAAGCCTTGGATCCTTTTTACCCTTGCCTTTTGGTTTTAAGGGCTATTGGCTTTTTCTGCTTGCTTTTTTTTTTCTTTCTAAATTTTTTTTCGCAAGCCGTTGCTTTTTCACTGCTTTTTCTTGCTTCAAGAATCAATTTTATGATTTTTCAGATAATCAATAACATTTCTCTTTTTCATCATTCTTTCAAGAGCCAATAATTTTAACATTCAAAAATAACAAGATCAAAAATATGCACTGTTCAAGCATTCATTCAGAAAACAAAAAGTATTGTCACCACATCAATATAATTAAACTAAATTCAAGGATGAATTCGAAACTCATGTACTTCTTGTTCTTTTAAATTAAAAACATTTTTCATTTAAGAAAGGTGAATGATTCATGGAATTATTCATAGCTTAAGACATAGACACTAGATACTAATGATCATGAAGTAGAGACACAAAACATAGATAAACATATAGCATAAAAATCAAAAAAATAGAGAAATAAGAATAAGGATTGAGTCCACCTTAGTGGCATCTTCTTCTTGAAGGACCAATGATGTCCTTAAGCTCTTCTATGTCTCTTCCTTGCCTTTGTTGCTCCTCCCTCATTGCTCTTTGATCTTCTATAATTTCATGAAGAATGATGGATTGCTCTTGATGTTCCACCCTTAATTGATTCATATTGTAACCCAAATCTTCTAGAAAAGTGTTGAGTTTTTCCCAATAGTTGTTGGGAGGAAAGTGCATCCCTTGAGGCATCTCCGGGATTTCTTGGTGATGAGCTTCCTCATGCATCTCTTGGGATCCATGAGTGGGATCTCTTGTTTGCTCCATCCTTTTTCTAGTGATGGGCTTATCCTCCTCAATGGAGATGTCTCCTTCTATGATAACTCTAGCTGAGTAACATAGATGGCAAATAAGATGAGGAAAAGCTAGCCTTGCCATGGTGGAGGGCTTTTCGGCTATTTTATAGAATTTAAGGGAGATGACTTCATGAACTTCTACTTCCTCTCCATTCATGATGCTATGAATCATGATGGCCCGATCCACAGTAACTTTGGATCGGTTACTAGTAGGGATGATGGAGCGTTGGATGAACTCCAACCATCCTCTAGCCACAGGCTTAAGGTCCAGTCTTCTCAATTGAACTGGCTTGCCTCTTGAGTCTCTTTTCCATTGAGCTCCTTCGACACATATGTCCACGAGGACTTGGTCCAACCTTTGATCAAAGTTGACCCTTCTAGTGTAGGGGCGTTCATCTCCTTGCATCATGGGCAAGTTGAATGCCAACCTCACATTTTTTGGACTAAAATCTATGTATTTCCCCTGAACCATTATAAGATAATTCTTTGGGTTCGGGTTCATACTTTGATCACGGTTCCTAGTGATCCATGCATTGGCATAGAACTCTTGAACCATTAGGATTCCGACTTGTTGAATGGGGTTGGTCAGAACTTCCCAACCTCTTCTTTGGATCTCATGTCGGATCTCCGGATACTCATTTTTCTTGAGCTTGAAAGGGACCTCAAGGATCACCTTCTTCTAGGCTACAACATCATAGAAGTGGTCTTGATGGGCTTTGGAGATAAATCTCTCCATCTCCCATGACTCAGAGGTGGAAGCTTTTGTCTTCCCTTTCCCTTTTCTAGAGGTTTCTCCGGCCTTAGGTGCCATCAGTGGTTATGGAAAAACAAAAAAGCTATGCTTTTGCCATACCAAACTTAGAATTTTTTCTCTTCCTCGAGCAAAAGAAGAAATAAGAGAAGAAGAAGAAGAAGAAAATATGGAGGAGAGGGGGAGAGGTTTATTCGGCCAAGAGGGAAAAGATAGGGTTGTGTTGTGTGAAAATGAAGAAGAATGGAAGGGTTTATATAGTGAGGGGAGAGGGGGTAGGTTCGGCCATTTAGGGTGGGTTTGGGTGGGAAAGAGATTTTGAATTTTAAAGGTAGGTGGGGTGTATGGGGAAGAATGGATGGATGTGAGTGGTGAATGAAAAACAGAAGGGATGACCGTAAATAGAGGGAGAGAGGGTGAGGTAGATGGGGATCCTGTGAGGTCCACAGATCCTGAGCTATCAAGGATTTACATCCCTGCACTAATGAGGCGTGCAAAATGCCTTTGCATGCAAGTCTGCCATTTGAACGCCGGATTGATGCTTGTTTTGGGCGTTCAACTCCCATCTGTAGCATGTTTCTGGCGTTGAACGCCAGTTTCATGCTTGTTTCTGGCGCTCAGCGCCAGTTTTCCTCAGGGTGTATTCCTGGCATTTGAACGCCAGGATGTTGCTTGTTTCTGGTGTTCAACGCTAGATCCATGCTCTGTTCTGGCGTTGAACGCCAGCCAGATACTCCTTACTGGCGTTTAAACGCCAATAAATCCTTCCTCCAGGGTGTGATTTTTCTTCTGCTGTTTTTGATTCTGTTTTTAATTTTAGTATTTTTTTGTGACTCCACATGATCATGAACCTACTAAAACATAAAATAACAATAAAAATAAAAATTAAATTAGATAAATAAAAATTGGGTTGCCTCCCAATAAGCGCTCTTTTAATGTCACTAGCTTGACAGTGGGCTCTCATGGAGCCTCACAGATGTTCAGAGCATGATGAGGGCCTCCCAATACCAAACTTAGAGTTTAAATGTGGGGGCTTCTCAACACCAAACTTAGAGTTTGGTTGTGGCCTCCCAACACCAAACTTAGAGTTTGATTGTGGGGGCTTTGTTTGACTCTGTATTGAGAGAAGCTTATCGTGTCTCTTTTCCATGTTTACAGAAGGATAACCTTGGGTTTTAAACACAAGGTAGTCCCAATTCAATGGAAGGACTAATTCTCCTCTGTTAACATCTATCACAGCTCCTGCTGTGGCTAGGAAAGGTCTTCCTAGGATGATGCATTCATCCTCCTCCTTCCTAGTGTCTAAGATTATAAAATCAGCAGGGATGTAAAGGCCTTCAACCTTTACTAACACATCCTCTACCAATCCATAAGCTTGTCTTACTGACTTGTCTACCATTTGTAATGAGAATATGGTAGGTTGTACCTCAATGATCCCTAGCTTCTCTATTGCAGAGAGTGGCATAAGATTTATGCCTGACCCTAGGTCACACAGAGCCTTGTCAAAGGTCATAGTGCCTATGGTACAGGGTATTAAGAATTTACCAGGATCTTGTCTCTTTCGAGGTAAAGTTTGCTAAACCCATGTATCTAGTTCACTAATGAGCAAGGGAGGTTCACCTTCCCAAGTCTCATTACCAAACAACTTGGCATTCAGCTTCATGATAGCTCCTGGATATTGAGCAACTTGCTCTCCAGTTACATCTTCTTCCTCTTCAGAGGAAGAATAGTCTTCAGAGCTCATGAATGGCGGAAGGAGATTTTATGGAATCTCTATGGTCTCTATATGAGCCTCAGATTCCTTTAGGTCCTCAATAGGGAACTCCTTCTTGCTTGAGAGATGTCCCATGAGGTCTTCCTCTTTGGGATTCACGTCTTCTCCTTCCTCTCTAGGTTCGGCCTTGTTGACTATGTTAATGGCCTTGCACTCTCTTTTTGAATTCTCTTCAGTATTGCTTGGGAGAGTACTAGGAGGAGTTTCAGTGACTTTCTTACTCAGCTGGCCCACTTGTGCCTCCAAATTTCTGATGGAGGACCTTGTTTCACTCATGAAACTTAAAGTGGCCTTAGACATATCAGAGACTATGTTTGCTAAGTTAGAGGAACTCTGCTCAGAATTCTCTATCTGTTGTTGAGAAGATGATGGAAAGGCTTGCTATTGCTGAGCCTATTTCTTCCACCATTATTAAAGACTTGTTGAGGCTTTTGTTGATCCTTCCATGAGAAATTTGGGTGATTTCTCCATGATGAATTATAGGTGTTTCCATAAGGTTTACCCATGTAATTTACCTCTGCCATTGCAGGGTTCTCAGGATCATAAGCTTCTACTTCAGAAGATGCCACTTTAGTTTTGTTCTAAGCCAATATGGCATTCAGAGCATCAATTTCAAGAACTCCCTTCCTCTGAGGCGTCCCATTATTCACAGAATTCCTCTCAAAAGTGTACATGAATTGGTTATTTGCAACCATGTCAATAAGTTCCTGAGCTTCTGCAGGCATTTTCTTTAGGTGAATAGATCCACCTTCAAAATGGTCCAATAATATCTTGGAAAACTCAGATAGACCATAATAGAATATATCTATCATGGTCCACTCTGAAAACATGTCAGAAGGACACTTTTTGGTCATCTGCTTGTATCTTTCCCAAGCTTCATAGAGGGATTCACCATCTTTTTGCTTGAAGGTCTGAACATCCACTCTAAGCTTGCCCAGCTTTTGAGGAGGAAAGAATTTAACCAGGAAGGTCGTGACCAGCTTATCCCAAGAGTCTAGGCTATCGTTAGGTTGTGAGTCCAACCATGTTCTAGCCCTCTCTCTTGCAGCAAACGAGAAAAGCATGAGCCTGTAGACTTCAGGATCTACTCCATTAGTCTTAACAGTCTCACAGATCTGCAAGAACTCAGTTAAAAACTGGTAGGGATCTTCTGATGGAAGTCCATGAAACTTACAGTTCTGTTGCATCAGAGCAACTAGTTGAGGTTTCAGCTCAAAATTGTTTGCTCCAATGGCAGGAATTGAGATGCTTCTTCCATCAAATTTGGATATAGGTTTAGTATAATCACCAAGCATCCTTCTTGCATTATTGTTGTTGGGTTTGGCTGCCATCTCCTTTTCTTGTTCGAAAATCTCAGTAAGGTTGTCTCTGGATTGTTGTAATTTAGCTTCTCTTAGTTTCCTCTTCAGAGTCCTTTTAGGTTCAAGATCAGTTTCAACAAGAATTCCTTTTTCCTTGTCACAGTATAGAGATTCCTTTTTGTTAGTAGAAGAAGAAAGGGAATAAGAGTGAAGAAGAATGGAGAATCCAAACACAAGGGTGAGGATATGGGCAGAGATTTGAGATGAAGAGAAGTGTTAGTAAATAAATAAATAGAAGAAGATGAAGGGGGGAGAGTTCAAAAATAAATTTGAAAAGGAGTTAGTGATTTTCGAAAATTAAAGGAAGAATTGAAATTGAAATTAAAATTTAAAACAATTAATTAAATTAAAAAGAATTTTGAAAAAGGGGTGAGATATTTTCAAAAATTAGAGAGCGAAAAGTAGTAAGGTGGTTTTGAAAAAGATAAGAAACAAACAAAAAGTTAATTAGTTAGTTGAAAAAGATATTAAAATTCAATTTTGAAAAGATAAGAAGATAAGAAGTTAGATAAGATATTTTGAAATCAAATTTTTGAAAAAAGATATGATTTAAAAAGATATGATAAAAATATATAATTTTTAAGAAAAAGATATTTTGAAAAAGATTTAATTTTTAAAATTAAAATTGATTACTTGACTAACAAGAAACTAAAATATATGATTCTAGGATTTAAAGATTGAATATTTCTTAACAATAAAGTAACAAATTTCAAATTTTTGAATCAATCACATTACTTGTTAGTTAAGTTTCGAAAATTTGAAATAAAATTAAGAAAAAGATTTTGAAAAATGTTTTCAAGTTTTCGAAAATCATAAAAAATGAAAAAGATTTGATTTTTGAAAAATTTTTGAAAAGATAAGATTTTTTAAAATTGAAAATTTGACTTGACTTATAAGAAATAGCTAAGTTTTAAAAATTTTTTACTATGTCAACTCAATTTTTTGAAATTTTGAGAGAAATAAGGAAAAGATATTTTTTATTTTTGAATTTTTAATGAGAAGGGAGAAAAACACAACTATGGCCCAAAACATAAAAATTTTGGATCAAAACACAATGAATGTCAAGATGAACACCAAGAACACCTTGAAGATCATGATGAACATCAAGAACATATTTTTGAAAATTTTTTTATGCAAGGAAAACATGCAAGACACCAAAATTAGAAATCTTTAATGCTTAGACACTATGAATGCAAAAAATGCACATGAAAAACAATAAAAGACACAAAGCAAGAAAACATCAAGATCAAACAAGAAGACTTACCAAGAATAACTTGAAGATCATGAAGAACACCATGAATGCATGAATTTTCAAAAAAAATGCAAGAACAAGATGAATATGGAATTAACACCAAACTTAAAACATGACACAGGACTCAAACAAGAAACACAAAATGTTTTTGATTTTTATGATTTTATAAAAAAAAATTTTGGAAAAGAAAATAAAAAGAAAATTAAAAAATTTTTTGAAAGATTTTTGAAAACTTTTTTGAAAAGAAAATAAAAAGAAAATTACCTATTCTGAGCAACAAGATGAACCGTCAGTTGTCCAAACTCGAACAATCCCCGGCAATGGCGCCAAAAACTTGATAGGTGAAATTGTGATAATCAACAATGGCTCCAAAGACTTGGTGCTCTCAAACGTGAATCACACTTTGTCACAACTCCGCACAACTAACCAGCAAGTGTGCTGGGTCGTCCAAGTAATAAACCTTACGTGAGTAAGGGTCGATCCCACAGAGATTGCTGGTATGAAGCAAGCTATGGTCACCTTGTAAATCTCAATCAAGCGGATAATAAATGGTGATGGAGTTTTCAAAAATTAATAATAAATAAACAGAAAATAAAGATAGAGTTACTCATATAATTCAATGGTGGAAATTTTAGATAACTGTATGGAGATGCTGTGTCCTTTCTGAATCTCTGCTTTCCTACTGCTTTCATCCAATCCTTCTTACTCCTTTTCATGGCAAGCTGTATGTAGGGCATCACCGTTGTCAATGGCTACATCCCATCCTCTCAGTGAAAAAGGTCCAAATGCTCTGTCATGGCACGGCTAATCATCTGTCGGTTCTCGATCATGTCGGAATAGAATCCATTGATTCTTTTGCGTTTGTCATCACGCCCAACAATCACGAGTTTGAAGCTCGTCACAGTCATTCAATCCCAGAATCCTATTCAGAATACGACAGACAAGATTTAGACTTTTTGGATTCTAGTGAATTCCGCCATTAATTCTAGCTTATACCACGAAGACTCTAATTTCACGAAATGGAAGGCTCGATTGACATGCGAGGGCAACCATGCGTCGTGCATCAGAAATCCAAGAGATACACACTCTAGCTCTCGCTTGTAGAACGGAGGTGGTTGTCAGGCACGCATTCACAAGGATGGATGATGATGAGTGTCACGGATCATCACATCCATCAGGTTGAAGTACGAATGGTATCTTAGAACAGGAATAAATTGAATTGAATAGAAAGTAGTAGTAATTGCATTAAAACTCGAGGTACAGCAGAGCTCCACACCCTTAATCTATGGTGTGTAGAAACTCCACCGTTGAAAATACATAAGTGGTGGTCCAGGCATGGCCGAATGGCCAGCCCCCAAAACGTGATCACAGGATCAAAAATATCATCCAGGATGTCTAATACAATAGTAAAATGTTCTATTTATACTAGACTAGCTACTAGGGTTTACAGAAGTAAGTAATTGATGCAGAAATCCACTTCCGGGGCCCACTTGGTGTGTGCTTGGTCTGAGCTTGATCTTTACACGAGCTGAGGCTTCTCTTGATGTTGAACGCCAAGTTGTAACGTTTTTTTGGTGTTCAACTCTGGTTCATGACGTGTTTCTGGCGTTTGACTCCAGAATGCAGCATGAAACTGGAGTTGAGTGCCAGTTTACGTCGTCTAATCCCGAACAAAGTATAAACTATTATATATTGCTAGAAAGCTCAGGATGTCTACTTTCCAACGCCGTTGAGAGCGCGCCATTGGGACTTCTGTAGCTCCGGAAAATCCATTTCGAGTGCAGGGAGGTCAGAATCCAATAGCATCAGTAGTCCTTTGCCAGCCTTCTAATCAGAGTTTTGCTCATGTTCCTCAATTTCAGCCAGAAAATACCTGAAATCACAGAAAAACACACAAACTCATAGTAAAGTCCAGAAATGTGAATTTAGCATAAAAACTTATGAAAACATCCCTAAAAGTAACTAGATCATACTAAAAACTACCTAAAAACAATGCCAAAAAGCGTATAAATTATCCACTCATCACCGGTTAGTTTGTGGTTGTAATTTCCGCACCAGTAGATTCTGTACGGCGTGTCAGGGTGCTTCGGAGACCTATGAAAGTTGGAAGTGCATTATGTATCAAAGGGGCTTGAATGATAACATCATGACTGCTGTTGCTCCTTTGGAGATCCGGACCTTCTCCGATCTTGTGAACAAGGTGAGAGTGGTTGAGGACTATGCAGAGACGGTGGCCTCGTCAAGGGATACACTAATCGAGGACGTAGTGATTACCTTGGACCAAGGGGACAAAACTTTAAGAAAAATGAACACACTCCTCAGTATCTTTGAAGTCAAGGAGATTTCAGAAGAAACGGCAATGCTCAGTTCTACATGGCAGAGGGAAATGGTCAATGCTATACTTTCGGAATGCCAGGGAACCTTGCCAAGGACTGCCGTCGAGGGAGAAACCGACATGTGGGTAGGAGTTAGCAACCAGGCCGAGATTTCACTATGAATGCGGGAGAGGCGACGGAATCGGATCCGCTGATAAGAGGTAAGCACACAAAGTTGTTGTGATATGTTATTAGGACCCAGTTGGCTTAGTTTTATCCTATAGAAGGTTGTCATAAGTTTGGTCGGACTTAGAGATTTGTTAGTGGGACCGATGGAGAAGGACGCTTTTGAGGCATGTAGCCGAATAATCCAGATTCCTAAAGACGATAATCAGAATGGACGTGCCGGAATGGTTATCGGGCATGACTAGAAATCTTGTCGGTTTCCAGTATGGGTAATGGGTGCGGTTTAGCACTAGTGGCAATGAAAGCACCAACTGACGTTTTTACGATTTTAATTGTGATTTTGCGGTTTTAAGGTTTAGAATGAATTTTAAATCTGGTTTAGAACGTTGGTTTAAATGAATTGGTTTTAAAACTAAGTCAAAACTCTTAGTTTGAATAGTATGGTTTACAGAAAAAGTGAGTTCTGAGATTTTCTTAAGTTGTGATTTTGGTTTGACCTTTGACTTATCAAAAGGGATTCAAATTTAGTGACAAATAATCAGAGTGACGCAGTGGAAGGCAAGAGAGAACATTGACATGGTAGGACGCTTTGAGGAAGAGATATCGCATGATTCAAATTTTCGAGGGCGAAAATTTTATTAGGAAAGGAGAATGTAAAAACCGAAGTTTTTCATGTAAAACCATTTTAATAAAAATAATAATTTTAGTGCCCGGAATAGATTCAAAATTTAAAAGTTTTAATTTGAAAATAAAATGTTCAAATTTGATTTCAATTAATTTTCCTGAGTTGGAAAATGTATCTTTTGCGCAAAGTTTTTGTAAAAATACGTACTGGTGCTTAAGCTGGCAGTACCAGCTTTAGTCTATTCAATACCACGTATTTTGGGAAAATAAGATTTTGTAAAAAATTGATTTGTTGTTTTTAAAGGACAAAAGTAATTTAGAATAAAAAACCGGGGGCTAATCTTAAAGGTTTTGGCCCAAAGTGGGCCAAACGAACCAAAATCCCTACGTGGTTGGACCGGGCGCAAGTTGGGCCCAAGGCCAACATATAAAAGCACCTTTTAATGAGCTTTAAGCTCATTTTCAGCACACCCACAAGAGAGGGGCGCTGGTTTTGAGAGAAGAAAGGAAGAAGGAGAACACTATTCATCTCCTCCTTCTTTTGACCGTATCTTGAGCTACGAAGCTCCGATTGACGAGCCATTTGCAGCCACGCGAAACTCTCGTCGAGCTCTTCATTTCTATCAAAGAAAATCTAGTAAGAACTCGAAGCTCACACTCCAGATTCCTACCCTTGTTTCTATGCATTTTTTATCATGGTTTTTGAGTAGATTTTTGGTTTTGGTTGTTTAGGTAGTCTCTAATAGCGGGTAATTGTTGGAAATTACCCCAATCCTCTTTGGACAAGGTACAGTTGCTCATAAACCCTTATAGTGTTATATGTTGTAGTTTCTAGGTTTTGATTTTGGTGATATATGTGATGCTAGTTTGAGCTTTGCTATTTGTTGGAGTTGGCTTGGCTTTTTGGAAGCTTGTTTGGACTCAAAGTGGTGGTTTGTGCATATTGAGAATCGGCCAAGGTATGGTTTCGGTTTTCTTTATATAATATGTAATGTTTCTAGACACTTAGGCTAGTGGCCTATTGATGAGGGAAAAGCGATTCTACACAAACTCACCAACAAGTGTATCGGGTCGCATCAAGCAGTAATAACTCACAAGAGTGAGGTCGATCCCACAGAGATTGATGGATTGAGCAACTTTAGTTAGGTGAAGAATTTAGTTAAGCGAATATTTGATGATTTGAGTGAAATTTGATTAACAGAAGTAAAATTGCAAGAAAATAGAAGGGAGAACGTAAATTGGCTGAATCTTAAAGTGTAGAAGAAGTAAATTGCAGAAACTTAAAGTGCAAGAAAGCAATCAAGCTGAAACTTAAACTGCAAGAAAGGTAAATGACTAAAACTTAAAGTGCAAGAAACTTAAATTGCTGAATCTAAATTACTGGAAAATATAAATTGCTTGAAGAATAAAGAGATTTAGGTATTGGGATTAAAAGTGAACTAGAAAATAGAAGTGCAGAAAATTAAAGAAGTATGAGATAAAGAGATATTGCAGATGAACCAAAACGAAAATGAAAAATTTCAGAAGAATCAAAATAGCAAGAAAGCTTAGCTCAATTATGAAATCGTAAAAAAGAAATTGACAATTACAAAAGAGTAACAATAACAGAAAGCAAATCTAGATCTCAATTACTCTCTTGACCAAACAGTAAAGAAGAAATTGCAGAAGAAATGAAAAAAGAAGAGAAAGTTAAGACCAAATTCCAATTCTTGGAACTATAAAGAGAAAAAGTAAAAGAAGATTCTCGGATGAAGAATTTCAGTAGAGTTCTTCAATCCGATTTCCAAAACCTAAAACAGAAAATAAAAGTTGCAGAAGAAAGAAAATGAACAAAGTAAACAAGCTTCGATCTAATCCCAATTCCCAAATTCTCAAAAAGAAAATTAAAAGAAAATTCAAAGTGAGCTAAAGGTAAAAGTAAAAAGGTCCTTCTCAAATCAAAATTGCTCCTATTTATAAACTTTCTATTTCCCTCATTAAGCAATTGAAATGGGCTTTTTAATTTTGGCCTTGAATGAATGGGTCAGGAGTGGCTTGGTGATGCTCCAGTGGAGCGCTTCGTGCATAACATTCACTTTGCCAAGCGTGCCCCTTCACGTGCTCAATTTTTCTCCTCTAGCATTCACTTAGTGAACGTTGCGCTTCCTTAATTGAGCGCTACGCTCTTTACTGCGTGAATGGCGCTCTCCTAGCGCTCTCCTTGTGAGCGCTGCGTGCATCCCTCGAGCGCTGCCTAGCGCTTCTTTTTCTTGGCGCTCTCTTTGCGAATGCTAAGTTCACTTGCTGAGCGCTGACTAACGCTCCCTTGGTTGAGAGCTACATTAAAACTTTGAGTGCCCTTAGTGCGTGGGATGGCCCGAGCTTGCCTACTCCCAAGCTTGAATTCCTGAAAAAGTTCACAAAGTGAACGTGGCGCTAACTTCCAAAGTGAACGCTAGCCAAAATGTTGCTGAGCGTGGCGTTCAAGTTGTGAACGTAACGCTTTACTGGTTGCTTCCTGGTTTTCTTCATTTCTTCACCTAGAAGCAACCAAACAACCAATCAAAGTCTCACCAAATTCACAAGGTCTTTGCATCATTCATGAAATAAATTAATTCTAGCATAAAACCTACGATTTTGTGTAAAATAAATGATGTTTGATTCATTCAAAATAATCATGAAAATCCACTTCAATTACTTACTTATTGTGCAAGAAAGTGCATAAAACCTAATGAAACTAATGAAAAATGCTTGTAAAACTAGCATAAGATGACTTGTCATCACAACACCAAACTTAAATCTTGCTTGTCCCCAAGCAAGCACTAAACGTGAGAAGAAATGAAATCAAACAGAGAAGCATACATGTCCTTATTTAGCATGTAATTGAATTAAGACTATGGGATTTTATGCAGACAAAATGCAGCTCAATTATTCTTTGCTGATAGAGATAAAATGTCTCTTTGAGGATTCACTAGAGTTGCTGCTATAATTCCTTGTTCTTTCATTGGTCCCTGTTGGATTTTCCTTCTTTCTTTTTCTTAGAAAGCTTATTTCTCAATGATAACTCAGTGTCAAGTGTTGCAGCAGCCTTTTGGCTCAACACTTCTTCACTACAGACACTTGGCTCATAATTCTTCTTAGGAACATTGATGCCCAGCATCTCTTTGGATCACTAAATGCTTTGTAGCTAGGTTGCTCTTGATAATGGACTTTCGGTTGATAATCCCGGGTTAGTTAACCTAAGTTACCAAGTTTTAAAAGACTCCTCAGAACCTAATTGTCCAAGCAGATCCTAGTACAAGAAGCACCACAGACATATGAGCTAAGGTCCAAGCTATTGGTGTCTAGCCTTATTGTTTGTTTCTTTGCCAATTCTTGGCTTTTCTTTTCTTTTTCCTTCTTACCTTTCTTTATTTTCCAGGGATGTTCATTAATAGAAGGTTTCATAGCAGCAACTAAGTTCATACTACAAAAGACAATATTCTATTCTGCAGCTTTTATTATTAAACTTATCATCTAATCAAGCAATTACCACCACTGAACTTTATTCTAATTCTTACCACATTAGACAATCATTTTCTGTTTCAAAAATTTTCTCTTATTGATGCAAAAGGGAAATGAAGAACTGAAGATTGACGGTTTAGAAGTTATAGTAAACTCTCGTTGTAAGTATAGTTACTAAACCAAGCAATCAACCTTTCTTACAAACGTTTTGGTTGTCACAAATAACAAACCCCTAAATAAATTGATAACCGAAGTATTTAAACCTCGGGTCGTCTTCTTAAGGAATTGCAGGGAGGTATGTTCTTATTATTGGTTATGGGTTTTGTAAATTGGGGTTTTGAAAGTGAGGAACAAGTAAATTAAATGATAAATAAAATAAATGATTAACTATAAAATAAACTCTTGGCAAGATATGAAAATTCGGAAGTCCTATCCTAGTTACTCCTATGAGAATAGAAGTTAATCCCTCTTAGTTAACCTTTGCGTAAGCAAGGGAAAGTCAAGTGAACTAATTGGTTAGAATTCCCAAGTCCTAGCCAACTCCTAAGGAAAGGCTAGACTTAGTGGAATTCAAATTAATTAGCCGACATAACAATCATTCATGAATAGTTGATAACTCAAGAGCTTCCAGTTAATCAATTAAAGCCAATAATATCAGAAGCTAAATAAGAATCTTAGATTTGAAATACCTCAAAATCATGAATTAATAAAAAAATATCAAAAGTAACATGGGCAGTTGTAGCTAAATAAAGAAGTTGAGTTGAACATAGAAATCCATAAATTAAATTGAGGAAATAAATAAAAGGAACATTGAACCTGATATGAAGATGAAATAATCCTGAATTGAAAAGAAATCCTAATCCTAATCCTAGGAGAGAGGAGAGATCCTCTCTCTCTAAAAACTAAAAATTATGAATTATGAAAAGCATGTTGAGTCTCTGCATGTTCCCTGACTTTAATCTGTGTTTCTAGGCCGAAAACTGGGTTGAAATGCGGCCTAGAATCTCTGCCAGGGACTTTTGTAATTCTGCAGATCGCGCACGTCACGCGTCCGCATCGTCCACGCGATCGCGTCACTTAACATTTTTCGTACCACGCGTGCGCGTCGTCCACGCATTCGCGTCACTCGTGCAACTTCCAATCCGCGCGGTCACGTCAGACACGCGAACGCGTCACTCTGATTTCTTCTATTTCGTGCAGTTGCGTGAGCCATACAACCGCGTGACTTCTCGCTGGTCATCTCCTCAATTCCTTGTGTTCCTTCCATTTTTGCATGCTTCCTCTTCATTCTCTAAGCCATTCCTGCCCTATGAAGCCTGAAACACTTAACACATAGATCAAGGCATCGAATGGTAATAAGAAAGGATTAAGATTAGCTAAATTAAAACCAAAGAAGCATGTTTTCAATCATAGAACTAAACTAGGAAGGAATTGTAAAATCATGCAAATCATATGAATAAATGGGTGAAAAGCTTGATAAAACTACTCAATTAAATACAATATAAACCATAAAATTATGGTTTATCAGGAAACAAGACATGAATTTAAGCAGATGAAAATGAAAACAAGCATAATACAAATCCTAATAAGAAATCTACTAAGACATGAAAGTGCAGAACATAAAATAATTGGAGGCACATCATGTTTCAGATATGCATCATCCTTATTTAATTAAAACTATAAAAGGGACTCCACCACCTCTAGTTGTTGTTCTCTTTTCCCTTGCTGGATTCCCCTTTCTTTTGCTTCCACTTCTTGTTTGTTTCTTGGGGTTCTTCAACAGGGCACCTACGATCCCAAATGTGGTCTACCTGATCCCAGAGCCCAGTGATGACATGTCATCATATACCCATTTTCTATGCTTTTTCATACAAGAAATTGATGATTTGTGCATAAATATTGAATGCTTTTTGTACTTAAATGATATATTTTCTTGATATTTTAATTTTATAAATCTTGTAGGAAATAAGAAGAAAAAGAAGCAAAGAAGCACAAAAAAAGGAGAAAAAAAGAGCTTTGGGGTACACTTTGAAGTTGGGGTACACTTTGGAGCCTTAGGCCACGCTTTTAAAAGCGTGGCCCATGACCAAATCAAGGAAGGAAGCAGCCAGCACGCACACTGCCCTGCCCTTGCCAAGGGCAGGGCAGAATCGTGATGCAGATTGAGGATTGGAAGCAAGAATTTCGCTAAGGTAAAATCTGGGCGCTCACAGCATGACCATGCCTCCTTCAAAGGGCTATAACTTAAGCTACAGACGTCCAATTGATGTGCTTCCAGTTGCGTTGGAAAGCTGACATTCAGAGCTTTCCAACGATATATAGCAATCCATATTTGGTGAAAAATTGGGGCAGTAACGAGAGGCATCTTTAAGGGCCAAAAATAAGCAAAAATAAACCAAGGAAAAGGAGTAATAGCGTGTGTAGCATCCAAGTTT
>NC_029776.3:67167741-67170134 GCF_000817695.3 Arachis duranensis | reverse complement strand
CACCCTCACGTCCCAATTTCTCATTTGAAAGTTCTTCATCACTTGATTATGCCTCAACACAAAGTTTCCTCCAAAATCCATACAAGTCATCCCATCAATCATACAACTCATTCCACACCCCTCAACACAGCTTCACCACAACATATCCACGTCACCAAAATTACTCTCAACTTTCATCTCTTGAACCACCAGATGAGGATTACCTTCAAGCTGTTGAAATACATAGAAAACTCGTGGAAAAATACACACAACCCCAATCCTGGAAAGAAATCATCCTCAAGAAGATGAATGAGCCCTTAGAGCAAACAAGGAGGAACTTAGAACCATCAAACAAAGAGGATGAAGACCAATTTGTGGGTGAGGAGGTGGAAAAGCAAGATGAGGAAGCCTCTGTGTCAAGTGAAATTTCAGTGAAAAAGGAAGAGGTGGTGGAAGTATTTGGACATGAGCCAAGGATTCTACATTCACAAGAGCCACTGGAGGTGACAATGAAACACAAAGATTCCCTCCCAGAGGCACTAATGGAAAATTATGAAGAAGAAAGGGAGGAAGACATTCAAGAGAAGTCACACTCAACTGAAGTAGAGAAGTACATGAAGGAAAAGCTCATGGAACCACCAATGCAAGAGGCTCTTGATGAAGAAATCACTCCAACAATCACACAGCAACCAAAACTTGGATTCAAGGAAGTGAAGGCAATTAACAAAAGCACCAAGAAGAGGATTGTGACCAAGATATCAAGGACAACATTCAAGAAAAGGTCAACTTCAAACAATCCTCCCCCTGATCAAGCAAGCAAGCTCAATCAAGCCAATTTCAAAAGAAAGCTTGCTGAGAGGAAACCAAGAAAGGGGACAATAGCTGGAACTTCTCCTCCTTTGAGGTCATTCCTCTTAACAAACTGGAAGAAGAGGAAGAAAGTGAGGAACAACATGTCAAGCTAATGACACTAAAAGAGCACTTGTTGGGAGGTAACCCAACCGTAGGTATAATTTCTCTTCTCTGCTTTGCTTTCTTTCTTTACTTTGTTTAAATTCAATAAATTGGCATATGGTTACATTCTAAGTTTGGTGTTGCCATGCAACACATTGTTTTCAATCTTTTTGGATGATTACATCAAATCAAAAAAATGAAAGTGACACACCAAGATTCTAAGTTTGGTGTGCCACCTATTTTTCTATGCAAATCATTCAGCAACACCACTTGTCTGCATAACCAATGTCTTTGCAGTGTTTTAATTTTCTTTTGGTTTGATATTTTGTTATTCTGTTTACTTTAGTTAATTCTTTGTTTTTAATGCTTTCATTTTAGTTTGCTTATTTACTGTGTTTGTTAATACATTACCAAGAGAGCTTTATTCATGACAGATTCTTAGCTTGGTGATTGTAATTAATAAATAACAGTTTCATTTGCTTGGTTTTAATTCAAATAAGTGGACATAGGATTGCATTCTAAGTTTGGTGTTGATATGCAACACAATTTGCTTCAAATCTTTACTGGATACTTGCATTGATTCCAAGTGAAAGTGTCACACTAAGTTTGGTGTGCCACTTATTCTTTATGCAAAGTATTGTGCACACCTTCTTATGCTTGCAATCAAATGTCGCTGTCTCTTGTGCCTTGATTGTTATTTTTCATTTTTGCTTGCTTAAAACACATGTGCTACTAACATTTCATTGTGTAAGACATTCATGATCCATCTTAGTCCCATAGCCATTGTTCTAATTGTCGCTTGAGGATGAGCAAGCACTCTAAGTTGGCAAGGGGAAGGGAAGAATTGGAGAAAAAGGACAATAATAATGAAGATGAACTACAAGGTTGTAAAGTTCATTTTCCTCTCCTTTGTTTCCAGCACTTTAAATTGCATGATTGTCTTTATATTTTCTGTATACATGTGTGGTATGACTAAGCATAGCTTGAATTTGATTTGAAATATGTTGTTGTGACATTGTGACTACCAACTTGAGTTTTGTGAATTCAAAAGCAAAAAAGCATCATGATCATAAACAAACAAGGAATTAAAGAAGATTTTAGTATGTGCATACAAGTATTGGAAAGCTAGTATGATTAATTGTTGCTCAATTGCATTGGATTTTATTTAATTGAAGTTTCTCATCTAATACATTTTGTGAAATCTTTTAAAAATCATGAAAACCTTGAAGAAGCAAATACAATGAAAGCAAGAAAAGAAATAGGGAAAGAATGAGAAAGCTAAAGGCTCTGAGTACCAATGGCAATTTATTTGCTAAGTGCTTGTGGTGTTTATGTATCAAGCCAAATGCTTGAAAACAAAACACTTAGAAGTCAAGGCTAGGCTCAAGTGCAAAAGCACTCCCTCAAAGCTCAAGGCTCTGAGCATCAATGATTAGAGAGTCAAGAAAAGAAAAAAATGA
>NC_029776.3:67153532-67167421 GCF_000817695.3 Arachis duranensis | reverse complement strand
TTTTCTATGCTTTTTCATACAAGAAATTGATGATTTGTGCTTAAATATTGAATGCTTTTATACTTAATTGGTATATTTCCTTGATCTTTTAATTTTATAAATCTTGTAGGAAATAAGAAGAAAAAGAAGCAAAGAAGCACAAAAAAAGGAGAAAAAAGAGCTTTGGGGTACACTTTGAAGTTGGGGTACACTTTGGAGCCTTAGGCCACGCTTTTAAAAGCGTGGCCCATGACCAAATCAAGGAAGGAAGCAGCCAGCACGCACACTGCCCTTGGCAAGGGCAGGGCAGAATCGTGATGCACATTGAGGATTGGAAGCAAGAATTTCGCTAAGGTAAAATCTGGGCGCTCACAGCATAACCATGCCTCATTCAAAGGGCTATAACTTGAGCTACAGACGTCAAATTGATGTGCTTTCAGTTGCGTTGGAAAGCTGACATTCAGAGCTTTCCAACGATATATAGCAATCCATATTTGGCGAAAAATTGAGGCAGGAACGAGAGGCATCTTTAAGGGCCAAAAATAAGCAAAAATAAACCAAGGAAGAGGAGTAGCGTGTGCATCCACCAAGTTTCGAACTTGGAACTTCATCTTTTGGAAACACTGCCCTGCCCTCCACGAGCAAATTGAATCAAGGCCAACCAAACCCATTTCTCCTCAAATCCAAAGCAAGCAAAGCCCACATCATCACTCAAAGGCACATGGATAAATTAGATTAGGATTTTTATTTTAATTGTAATTTGTTTTAATTTCATTTTCACTTTGAAAAGCCTATATAAAGGCATCACTCTCATTTCAAAAGGGGAGCTCCATTAGAAAGAGGCAGGCTCCACTAAGGAATATTAGGATTTGATAGCTCTCTCTTTTAATTTTCCTTTCTGCTTGAATTTTGGATTGAGATTTGAAGGAATTCTGTTTCATTCTTGATCTAAGATTGCTCTTTGTTGATTTTCTGCATAATTCAGTGGATTGAGTTTTGGATCCAAGTTTTTCTCTACGGCTTTCATCTTTCTTTCTTCTTCAATTTGCTTTCTACTTTGATCAAGGAAGGGATTGAGATCTAGACTTGTTTTCTAGTCTCTTTGATTCCCTGAGATCAATTTTATTTTGCAATTTAGCTGAGCTCTTTGCTACTCTTCTATTTTTTTTACTGTTTCATTGAAATTGTCAAATGCTCTTTGAGATTTGAGAATTGATCTCAGTCTTCTGCTACATTTACTTTTCTGCAATTTCCTTTCCTGCATTCTCCACTTTCACATCTTTATTCACATTGAGCTTGATTTAATTTCTTGCACATTTACATTTTCTGCAATTTAAATTTCTAGTTGCTTAATCTATTGCTCTCTTTAATTTCCAGCACCCACTCTCCTTTATATTTGATGCAATTTATATTTCTTGTCATTTAATTTTTTGCAATTTACATTGCTTGTTCTTTAAGCTTCCTGCCTATTTACATTCTGCACTTTAAGTTCATTGCTATTTACATTTTACTGCCACAATTCTCACTTAAATGTTAGCTTGACTAAACTAATCACCCACTAAAGTTGCTTGATCCATCAATCCCTGTGGGATCGACCTCACTCTTGTGAGTTATTACTACTTGATGCGACCCGGTACACTTGTCGGTTGGATTTGTGTGTTGGAAATTTGTTTTTCCACAAAAACACCATCACCCAGCATCCTTCAATCCTTGTTGCATGTGTGCTGCATTTTTATTTGGCTCTTGCTCTCTGATGGTCTACCAATTCTTGGCATTGAACATATGGCTTAATCTCTCAGTTCAATGTTGGCATGCCATAGGCTATATAATCTAACTTTGCTTGAGTTTCTATATCATACTCCATCTTGTCCAAATTCCTATGCTCTCCAATTGTATGATATATGTTCTTCCATTGATAAAAATTTTGGATGTACTCTCCTTGCTTGGCTTATTGTAGGGACAATCTATTAAATGATTCTTAAGAGTGTGCCGCTTGTTCCCTTTGCCAATCAAGAGTTCTTATTTGAAATTCTCACTGTTGATCCAACATTTTGAGCTGAAAGTTTTCTTGCTTCTCCATTATTTGCTGCTGCCAATACTCTTGTTGCTCTTGGGCTTTCAAGTACTGCTTCTGTTGCTTCAAGTATTGCCCCTGTTGTTGCTCTTGTGCTCTCATATATTGTTGAGACATTTCTTCAATGGCTATTTTCATTTGGCTTAAGTCCGTTGCACCAGAAGCTTGTTCTCCCCCCAATTGTAGTCTCCTTCTTCTTTCTTGAGTTCTTCTCTCTTCCTGGGTTTCAGTGACACCATCCATTTTTTGCTTGGTGATTTCTCTGCCTCCCTTTCCCCGATCTGTATCGGCATCCTCAAAGAGTACCCCTGCTCTATTACACAGCCTCAGAATAGTACTTCGGTGACCAAGTCTCCTCTCTTTGCTAGTATCCTCAGTCATCTCTTGAATGCTATCTGGTATGAGCTGGGGGATATTGATCTCTCCTTCTTTGAGTATGCAGTATGTCAGGATTGCTCTCTTTATTGTAATCTCTGAGGTATTTGCAGTAGGGAGTATGGATCTTCTCACTATCTCATACCAACCTTTGGCCTCAGGTATGAGATCCATTCTCTTCAAGTGGCTTGGATCCCCTTCTGAGTCCCTTTCCTAGTCTTTGCCTTTAAAGCATAAACCATTTAGTATCTCATCATGATCATTCTCACCCGTCAGTCTTTCATCAAAGCTGGGTTCTCCATAGGGTATCACTCTTATCTGTAGGACTCTCATGATGGATGATGGGCTGAAATATACCTCAACTCCCCTAACATAGCTCTTGTAGGGAGGGCTGGTCTTGCTTGACTGGTGTACAAAATTGTAATCATCAACAATGGCACCAAAGACTTGGAGCTCTTAAACATGAATCACACTTTGTCACAACTTCGCACAACTAACCAACAAGTGGACTGGGTCGTCCAAGTAATACCTTACGTGAGTAAGGGTCGATCCCACGGAGATTGTTGGTATGAAGCAAGCTATGGTCAACTTGTAAATCTCAATTAAGCATATTCAAATGGTTATAATGGTTTTCAAAAATAAAGATAAGTAAACATAAAACAAAGATAGAGATACTTATGTAATTCATTGGTGGAAATTTCAGATAAGAGTGTGGAGATGCTTTCTCCTTTCTGAATCTCTGCTTTCCTACTACCTTCCTCCAATCATTCTTACTCCTTTCCATGGCAAGCTGTATGTAGGGAGTCACCGTTGTCAATGGCTACTTCCCATCCTCTCAGTGAAAATGGTCCAAATACTCTGTCACAGCACCGCTAATCATCTGTCGGTTCTCGATCATGTCGGAATAGAATCCATTGATTCTTTTGCGTCTGTCACTACACCCAACAATCGCGAGTTTGAAGCTCGTCACAGTCATTCAATCCCTGAATCCTACTCGGAATACCACAGACAAGGTTTAGACTTTCCGGATTCTCAAGAATGGCCGCCAATAATTCTAGCTTATACCACGAAGATTCTGGTTAAAGAATCCAAGAGATAGTCACTCTAGCTTTCGCTTGTAGAATGGAAGTGGTTGTAAGGCACGCGTCCATAAGGACGGATGATTATGAGTGTCACGGATCATCACATCCATCAGGTTGAAGTACGAGTAATATCTTAGAATAAGAATAAGCTTGAATTGAATAAAAGAACAATGGTAATTGCATTAATTCTCGAGGTACAGCAGAGCTCCACACCTTAATCTATGGTGTGTAGAAACTCCACTATTGAAAATACATAAGTGATCAAGGTCCAGGCATGGCCGAATGGCCAGCCCCCATGAACGTGATCAATAGTCTCCTCAGATGAATAATAGATTAAAACTAAGACCAAAGATGTCTAATACAATAGTAAAATGTCCTATTATACTAGACTAGTTACTAGGGTTGACAAAAATAAGTCTAAATGCACAAATCCACTTCCGGGGCCCACTTTGGTGTGTGCTTAGGCTGAGCCTGAGCTTTGAACGTTCAGAGGCTTCTCTTGGAGTTAAATGCCAAGTTGTAACGTGTTTCTGGCGTTTAACTCTGGTTTGTGACGTGTTTCTGGCATTTCACTCCAGAATGCAGCATGGAACTGGCGTTGAACGCCAGTTTGCGTCATCTAAACTCAAATAAAGTATGGACTATTAATATTGCTGGAAATGCCTAGATGTCTACTTTTCAATGCCGTTGAGAGCGTGCCATTTGGAGTTCTGTAGCTCCAAAAAATCTATTTCGAGTGCAGGGAGGTCAGAATCCAACATCATCAGCAGTCCTTCGTCAGCCTGAATCAGATTTTTGCTCAGGTCCTTCAATTTCAGCCAGAAAATACCTAAAATTCACAGAAAAACACACAAACTCATAGTAAAGTCCAGAAATGTGAATTTTTCATAAAAACTAATGAAAACATCCCAAAAAGTAGCTAGATCCTACTAAAAACTACCATAAAACAATGCCAAAAAGCGTATAAATTATCCGCTCATCACAACACCAAACTTGAATTGTTTCTTGTCCCCAAGCAACTGAAAATCAAATAGGATAAAAAGAAGAGAATATACTATAAATCCCAAAATATCAATGAATATTAGATCTAATTAGATGAGCGGGACTTGTAGCTTTTTGCTTCTGAACATTTTTGGCATCTCACTTTATCCCTTGAACATAGCTACTATGAGTCTTGGCCGTGGCCCTAAGCACTTTGTTTTCCAGTATTACCACCAGATACATAAATGCCACAGACACATGACTGGGTGAACCTTTTCAGATTGTGACTCAGCTTTGCTAAAGTCCCCAGTTAGTGGTGTCCAGAGCTCTCAAGCACACTCTTTTTGCTTTGGATCACGACTTTAACCACTCAGTCTCAAGCTTTTCACTTGGACCTATATGTCACAAGTACATGGTTAGGGACAGCTTGATTTAGCCGCTTAGGCCTGGATTTTATTTCCTTGGGCCCTCCTATCCATTGATGCTCAAAGCCTTGGATCCTTTTTACCCTTGCCTTTTGGTTTTAAAGGCTATTGGCTTTTTCTGCTTGCTTCTTTTTTTTTTGCAAGCTTTGTTCTTCACTGCTTTTTCTTGCTTCAAGAATCAATTTTATGATTTTTCAAATCATCAACAACATTTCTCTTTTACATCATTCTTTCAAGAGCCAACAATTTTAACATTCATAAACAACAAGATCAAAAATATGCACTGTTCAAGCATTCATTCAGAAAATAAAAAGTATTGTCACCACATCAATATAATTAAACTAATTTCAGGGATGAATTTGAAACTCATGTACTTCTTGTTCTTTTGAATTAAAAACATTTTTCATTTAAGAAAGGTAAAGGATTCATGGGATTATTTATAGCCTTAAGACATAGACACTAGACACTAATGATCATGTAGTAAAGACACAAACATAGACAAACATGAAGCTCAAAAACCAAAAAATAGAGAGATAAGAACAAGGATGTTAAGGAATGAGTCCACCTTAGTGATGGTGGCGCCTTCTCCTAGAAGGACCAATGGTGTTCTTGAGCTCCTCTATGTCACTTCCTTGCCTTTGTTGCTCCTCCCTCATAGCTCTTTGATCTTCTCTAATCTCATTGAGAATAATGGAGTGCTCTTGGTGTTCCACCCATATTTGGTTCATGTCATGACTCAATCCTTCTAGAGAAGTGTTGAGTTGTTCCCAATAGTTGTTTGGAGGAAAATGCATCCCTTAAGGCATCTCAGGGATTTCTTGATGATGAGCTTCCTCATTTGTCTCTTGAGATCCATGAATGGCCTCTCTTGTTTGCTCCATCCTCTTCTTAGTGATGGGCTTGTCCTCTTCAATGCGGATCTCTCCTTCTATGACAACTCCAACTGAGTAGCATAGATGGTAAATGAGATGAGGAAAAGCTAGCCTTGCCAAGGTGGAGGGTTTTTTGGCTACTTTGTAGAGTTCTAGAGAGATGACTTCATGAACTTCTACTTCCTCTCCAATCATGATGCTATGGATCATGATGGCCCGATCTACAGTAACTTCGGATCGGTTGCTAGTGGGGATGATGGAGCGTTGGATGAACTCCAACCATCCTCTAGCCACAGGCTTAAGGTCCAATCTTCTCAATTGAACCAGCTTGCCTTTTGAGTCTCTTTTCCAATGAGCTCCTTCCACACATATGTCCATGAAGACTTGGTCCAACCTTTGATCAAAGTTGACCCTTCTAGTGTAGGGGCGTGCGTCTTCTTGCATTATAGGCAAGTTGAACGCCAACCTTACATTTTCCGGACTGAAATCTAAGCATTTTCCCCGAGCCATTGTAAGATAATTCTTTGGATTCGGGTTCATACTTTGATCATGGTTCCTAGTGATCCATGCATTGGCATAGAACTCTTGAACCATTAGGATTCCGACTTGTTGAATGGGGTTGGTCAAAACTTCCCAACCTCTTCTTTGGATCTCACGTCGGATCTCCGGATACTCATTTTTCTTGAGCATGAAAGGGACCTCGGGGATCACCTTCTTCTTGGCCACAACTTCATAGAAGTGGTCTTGATGGAACTTTGAGATGAATCTCTCCATCTCCCATGACTCGGAGGTGGAAGCTTTTGTCTTCCCTTTCCTCTTCCTAGAGGTTTCTCCGGTCTTAGGTGCCATAAATGGTTATGGAAAAATAAAAAAGCTATGATTTTACCACACCAAACTTAGAATGTTGCTCGTCTTTGAGCAAAAGAAGAAAGAATAGAAGAAGATATGGAGGTGAGGGAGAGAGGTGGGTTTCGGCCAAAGGAGAGAAGAGAGGGTTGTGTTGTGTGAAAATGAAGAAGGATGGAGTAAAGGATATAGTGTTATGAAAGGGTGTGAGAGAGAGGGAGAAGGTAGGTGGGGATCTGTGGGATCAACAGATCCTGAGGTGATCCTGTAGGATCCACATATCCTGAGGTGATCCTGTGGGGTCCACAGATCCTGAGGTGTCAAGGATTTATCATTCCTGCACGAATTAAGTGTGTAAAACGTCCTCTGCATGCAATCCTGGCATTTAACGCCAAACTGAAGCTTGTTTCTGGCATTTAACGCCAGCCTGATGCTTGTTGCTAGCGTTAAACGCCAGCTTTCCTCAGGGTGCAATCATGGCGTTTAAACGCCAGACTGCTGCTTGTTTCTGGCGTTCAACGCCAGATTCATGCTCTGTTTTGGCGTTGAACGCCAGCCAGATGCTGCTCTATTCTGGCGTTGAACGCCAGTCAGATGCTCCTTACTGGCGTTTAAACGCCAGTAGGCTTTTCCTCCAGGGTGTGCTGTTTCTTCTATTTTTTAGATTCTGTTTTTAATTTTAGCAATTGTTTTGTGACTCCACATGATCATGAACCAAATAAAACATAAAAGAACAATAGAAAATTAGATAAATAAAAATTGGGTTGCCTCCCAATAAGCGTGATAAACCACTATTTTATGGTATATCTTGTGCTCAATTAAGTGGTTTTTATCAACTCTTTACCCACTTATTCATATGATTTGCATGTTTTACATTCTCCTTCCTGATTTTTTGCTATGATTGAAAACATGCTTCTTTGGCTTTTATTTTCTTTTATTTAAATCCTCTCTTATTATCATTCGATGCCTTGATATGTGTGTTAAGTGATTTCAGAGATTACAGGGTAGGAATGGCTCAGAAGATGGAAAGGAAGCATGCAAAAGTGGAAGGAATACAAGAAGTTGAAGAAATTGCCAAAGCTCTCAGCCTGACCCCTTCACACTCAAACGAACATAACTTCACTAGTTGCGTTGGAAAGCTCACGTCCGGGGCTTCGATTGGATATATAATTTGCTATAGTGACCGTAGAGATAGGTGACGCGAACGCGTGCTCCACGCGGATGCGTCGCAGGGACGAAAATCAGCGTGGCAGATTTCATAACCAGTGAATTCTGGGCTATTTCCGGCCCAGTTTCAAGCGCAGAAAACACAGATTAGAGGCTATAAAGTGGGGGAGTCCATCCACACACCTCAGATACAATCATAATTCACTTTTCATAATTTAGATGTAGTTTTAGAGGGAGAGAGACTCTCTCCTCTCTCTTAGGATTTAGGATTAGGATTCCTCTTAAAGGATTTAGGATTTCTTATTATTTCAACTTACAATTTCTTCTGAGTTCTAGGTTTAATGTTTTTTTATTTATTTTCCCAATTTAATTTATGAACTTTTCCATGTTAGATTTGAATATTCTATTTAATATAATTTGAGGTATTTTCAGATCTATGATTTGTTTCTTCAATTTATTATATAAATAATTTAGATTTTTTCCTTTTGGCTTTGGTTGATTAATTGGTAACTCTTGAGTTATCAAACTCATCGTGATTGATAATTGTTATTCTTGCTGATTAATTTAGATTCTTATAACTCTAGTCTTTCCTTAAGGAGTTGACAAGGACTTTAGGTGTTAAATTAATTTGTCCACTTAACTGACGTTCATAGTTAGAGGTTGACTTAGTGGTACCAAAAATATAATTCTCATCACCATTGATAAGGATAACTAGGATAGGACTTCCAGTTTTCATACCTTGCCAAGAGTTTTATTAGTATTAATTTATTAATTCCTGTAATCTCTTTCTCCTGTTCAAAACATTTTCAAAACCCCAAAATATACCTTTGCATAACCAATAATAATTCATACTTCCCTGTAATTCCTTGAGAAGACGACCCGAGGTTTAAATACTTCGGTTATCAATTCCAAAGGGGTTTGTTATTTGTGACAACCAAACGTTTGTACGAAAAGGAATTTCTGTTGGTTTAGAAGCTATACTTACAACGCGACTATTTTCATAAAATTCTTTACTAGCAAAAAATCCGTTTCGTCAAAATGGCGCCGTTGCCGAGGAATTGCAAACGTGTGCCTTATTATTGGTTATTGTAAATATTTTTCAAAAAAAAAAATTTCAGATTTTTATTTTAAAATTTTTATCTTATCTTATCTTATTTCAAAATCAAATTTCAAATTTCAAATCTTTTTTGAAAAAAAATCATATCTTTTTCAAAATCTTATGTTATCTTTTTCAAAAATCTTATCTTATCCTTTTTCAAAAAAAAATCATATTTTACTTTTTTTAAAAATCATTTTTTTTCAAAATATTTTTTTATTAGTTTTTATTTTTATTTTTTCCTACTACTATGAACTCTCACCCCTCTGGCTTCAAGTTTGATTCCAATGTTGTTGTTAGGAATGGGAACTATAATGAGAACGGGCATCAAGGTTGGAAGAATCAAAGATGGGAGGAGCCACGAGGATTTAATCAACCCTCATGGCAACAACCACCTCCAATGGATCTAGGAAGTTGTTTGGCCGCTCCAGTGAGAATTCAAATTACTTGCCACTCGGCTGGAACACTGATGATCAACTTGAAGATTGGTGTAGAAACAAGATTTGGGATCCGGGAATATATGAGGATCAATTTTGGGAGCTCAAAGCTTGTGAAGAACCCCATCAAAGCTTGAGGAATTTACATAGTATGGATAGAGCTTATTCGAAGTCCAAGCATTGGTGGAAGTTTCAAGACGAGTTCAAGCACAAGCCGCCATGACAAAGAGCTCGCCAAATGTGCAACTTAAGGACTTTAACTAAAAGTGCTAGGTGGGAGACAACCCACCATGGTATAATCGTCCCTTTTCAGTTTCAATTCTAGTCTATCTGTTTGTTTTTGAGTTTTGATTGAACCTGGAATCATGCATAGCATTCATATTAAGCATTGCATCCTGCATATTACATTAAAAAAAAATCACGCACGCGACTCGTAAGCGTCGGCGATGCAGCCGCGTCACAAGTTCGTTGGGAAGAAAATACCTCAAGGCTGCCCTCACGCTAATGGCACAAATCGATCCATGTGATGGCGTGGATGACGCGTCCGCGTCATTTCATAGAAGCGCTATCCGCGCGAACGCGTCGCTCACGCGTCCACGTCACAAGCGGCGCACAGCTTATCCAAATCAGCCAAATATCTTATCTTTTTCTTCCCCATATCTAAATCTTTTCTTTCCCTCTTATTTCTTTCTTCCTCCTTTCTTACTTTCTTTTTCTTTTCCATTGGTGTTAAAATTCTCTTCTTCAACTATTGCATCTTTTCTTGAATTATTCAGGTACTTCATGACTTGTTTTATTCTAATTGGGTATTATTATTCATAAGTCAATGCTAATTTTTATAATACTAATATTCCTTTTGCATTGACATGCACTTATAGTATCTCGCATTACCCACCCTCTCTTCCCCATTGTGGCAACTTTTACACTATTGATATGCCATTTGCTTCCACTATTTTCTCACTTGCATGTTGTTGCTACCATGTAATTGAGACCTTTATTATTTGGCATTAACACCCATATTTTATTTATGTTCTTATCTTTATTTTTGGGTTACTTTCCTTCCTTTTTCTCTTCTTTCAGGATTGCCACCACAAAGAGAGAGAAAAAGCTTCTTAATGGGGAGACAGGCAAGTCAATCTATACAATCTATAGAGAAAGGCGTCAGTTGGAGAAGCCCGTCCACTTGTCCATCTAAGCATGCACCGAGGACGGTGCAATCTTTAAGTGTAGGGAGGTCGATACCGATCTCGACGGGTTAGTTATTCTCTTCTCAACACCAATATTCTATTTTCTTTGTTCCTTCATTGTTGCATTGCATAATAGATTGCATGTGTAGTTGATTGTTTGCATTTAGTTACTACTTGGTTGAAGTAATAATTTCTTTTTCAAGAAATTTTTATAGTATTTCACTAATTTTAATTGAAAATTTTTTTTGTTAAATTTGTTTGAAGTTATATTTGGAACAAGGTTTTTGAGCCAAAGCACACACAACCTGTGAGATTTTGAGCTTATTTATATGGTTACATTATTTAACCATAAATATTTTATTCTTGTGTGTTTTCATTCTCTATAACTGCAATCTATATTTTGTTCCATTCTATATGTCCATTATTTAGTATATTTACATGCTTGCATATGATTGAGGCCATTATTTTTATTTTTGCTCGCTTATCCCAAATAAACCTACCTTTTATGCGATCCTTGTTAGCCCCCTTGAGCCTTTTAACCCCCTTCTATTTCATAACCACATTACTAGCCTTAAGCAGAAAAATAAAATAAAAATCCCAAGTTGAATCCTTGTTTAGCTTAAGATAGATATTGTGTATAATTTAAGTGTGGGGAATTTTACGGGAACATGGGATGATATAAAAAAAGTAGGGAATTAAATTGAATAAGTTATTTGAAAATTTGAAAAGCATGCTCATGTGAAATCAAAATAATTAAATTACCATGTGCATTGATAAAAAAAAGAAAAAAAATCACCCACGCGATGCGTAAGCGTGGCTGATGCGTCCGCGTCACAAGTGCATTGGGAAGAAAACAAATTGAATAGAAAGTCCCGCGACAGCGTGGCTCGAGGCGTGCCTTTGGCACAAATTGGTCTACACGACCGCGTCGATGATGCATCTGCGTCGTGTGGGAAAAATGCCTCCCACGCGTCCGTGTCACCCACGCAAATGCATGCCTCAAAATCGACGTAAAAAAGGTGTATGGCCGAAAGTTGAGCTAGAATTGGGCTGGACTCGTGCTAGAAGCACAAGCCCTGCCACGCGTACGCGTGCCCCACGCGTCCGCACCGTTTTCAAATTTAGGCCATCCACGCGATCGCGTCAACCACGCGACCACGTCACCCAAAGATTTGGCAATATGAATTTCAAACAAAGAGTTGCGCGACCGCGAGGCTGCCCTCGCGCTAATGGCACAAATCTATCCACGCGACCGCGTGGATGACGCGTCCGCGTCATTTCATAGAAGCGTTATCCACGCGAACGTGTCACTCACGCGTCCGCATCACAAGCGGCGCACAGGTTATCCAAATCAGCCAAATATCTTATCTTTTTCTTCCCCATATCTAAATCTTTTCTTTCCCTCTTATTTCTTTCTTCCTTCTTTCTTACTTTCTTTTTCTTTTCCATTGGTGTTAAAATTCTCTTCTTCAACTATTGCATCTTTTCTTGAATTATTCTGGTGCTTCATAACTTTTTTTATTCTAATTGGGTATTATTATTCATAAGTCAATGCTAATTTTTATAATACTGATATTCCTTTTGCATTGACATGCACTTACAGTATCTTGCTTTACCCACACTCTCTTCCCCATTGTTGCAACTTTTACACTATTGATATGCCATTTGCTTCCACTATTTTCTCACTTGCATGTTGTTGCTACCATGTAATTGAGACCTTTATTATCTGGCATTAACACCCATATTTTATTTATGTTCTTATCTTTATTTTTGGGTTACTTTCCTTCCTTTTTCTCTTCTTTCAGGATGGCCACCACAAAGAGAGAGAAAAAGCTTCTTAATGGGGAGACAGGCAAGTCAACATGCACAATCTATAGAGAAAGGCGTGTGTTTTCCTTCTCTATAACTGCAATCTATATTTTGTTCCATTTTATATGTCTATTGTTTAGTTTATTTACATGCTTGCATATGATTGAGGCCATTATTTGTATTTTTGCTCGCTTATCCCAAATAAACCTACCTTTTATGCCATCCTTGTTAGTCCCCTTGAGCCTTTTAACGCCCTTCTATTTTATGACCACATTACTAGGCTTAAGCAGAAAAACAAAATAAAAATCCCAAGTTGAATCCTTGGTTAGCTTAAGATAGATATTGTGTATAATTTAAGTGTGGGGAATTTTATCGGAACATGGGATGATATAAAAAAAAGTAGGGAATTAAATTGAATAAGTTATTTGAAAATTTGAAAAGCATGCTCATGTGAAATCAAAATAATTAAATTAACCACATCTTTTTCAAAATAACTTTCAATCAAATCTTTTTGATTTCTAATTTCAAATTCTTTTTCAAAAATCACTTGATTTCTTTCCCACTTTTATTTTCGAAAATCAATTAATGTTTTTCAAAATGTTTTCAAAACCTTTTACTTGATTTTCGAAAATTACTTCCCCTCTTCTCACATCCTTCTATTTATGGACTAACACTATTCCTTAATGCAAAATCTGAACTCCATCTTCTTTGATAAGTTCAAATTTTCTACTTCTGCCTTCTATTTTTCTTTTCCTCTGACACCTCAAGGAATCTCTATACTGTGACATAGAGGATTCCACATTTTCTTGTTCTCTTCTCTTTCTTATGAGCAGGAGCAAGGACTCTCTGTAGAGGACCTAACAGAAATCTTCAAAGAAGAAGAATCCATGGCAGCCGAAAACAACAACAATGCCAACAATGCAAGGAAGGTGCTGGGTGACTTTACTGCACCTACTCCCGACTTCTATGAGAGAAGTATCTCTATCTCTATCATTGGAGCAAACAACTTTGAGCTTAAGCCTCAGTTAGTTTCTCTAATGCAACAGAATTGCAAGTTCCATGGGCTTTCATTGGAAGATCCTCATCAGTTCTTAGCTGAATTCTTGCAAATCTGTGACACTGTCAAGACTAATGGGGTTGACCCTGAGGTCTACAGACTTATGCTATTCCTTTTTGCTGTAAAAGACAGAGCTAGAATATGGTTGGACTCACAACCTAAAGAAAGCCTGAACTCTTGGGAAAAGCTAGTCAATGCCTTCTTGGCAAAGTTCTTTCCACCTCAAAAATTGAGTAAGCTTAGAGTGGAAGTCCAAACCTTCAGACAGAAGGAAGGAGAATCCCTCTATGAAGTTTGGGAAAGATACAAACAATTAATCAGAAAGTGTCCCACTGACATGCTTTCTGAATGGAGCATCATAGGTATTTTCAATGATGGTCTCTCTGAACTATCCAAGATGTCTTTGGATAGCTCTGCAGGAGGATCTCTTCATCTGAAGAAGACGCCTACAGAAGCTCAAGAACTAATTGAAATGGTTGCAAATAACCAATTCATGTACACT
>NC_029776.3:67151551-67152867 GCF_000817695.3 Arachis duranensis | reverse complement strand
AGACAACTCAAGAAAACAAGCCTATGGACTTGTAGAGGATGTTCTGGTAAAAGTTGAAGACCATTACATCCCTGCTGATTTCATAGTCCTAGAGACTGGGAAGTGCATAGATGAATCCATCATCCTTGGCAGACCCTTCCTAGCCACAGCAAAGGTTGTGATTGATGTTAATAGAGGAGAATTGATCATTCAAGTGAATGAAGAATCCTTTGTGTTTAAGGCTCAAGGATATCCCTCTGTCATCATGGAGAGGAAGCATGAAGAGCTTCTCTCAAAACAGAGTCAAACAGAGCCCCCACAGTCAAACTCTAAGTTTGGTGTTGGGAGGCCACAACCAACTTTTAAGTTTGGTATTGAACCCCCACATTCAAACTCTAAGTTTGGTGTTGGGAGGTTCCAACATTGCTCTGAGTATTTCTGAGGCTCTATGAGAGCCCTCTGTCAAGCTACTGACATTAAAGAAGCGCTTGTTGGGAGGCAACCCAATGTTATATTTTATCTATTTTCCTTTGTTATTTTATGTTTTCTACAGGTTAATGATCATGGGAAGTCACAAAATCAATTGAAAAAGCAAAAACAGAATAAAAAACAGAAAGAAAAATAGCACACCCTGGAGGAAGAGCGTGCTGGCGTTTAAACGCCAGTAAGGCTAGCTGTTGGGCGTTTAACGCCCAGTCTGGCACCATTCTGGGCGTTTAACGCAAGAAAGGGGCACCAAACTGGCGTTAAACGCCAGAAAAGGGCAAGCATTCGGCGTTAAACGCCAGAAATGGGCACCAGCCCGGTGTTTAACGCCAGAATTGGCACAAAACGCATTATTGCTTGCCACTTGGTGCAGGGATGACTTTTCCTTGACACCTCAGGATCTGTGGACCCCACAGGATCCGCACCTACCCCCCCACTCTCTCTCTTCTTCACCCATTCACCAATCACCTCAACACCTCTTCCCCAAAAACCCTTCACCTATCAAATCCCATCTTTCTCTTCACCACTCACATCCATCCTTCATAAAACCTCAGCTACCTCACCATTCAAATTCAAACCACTTTCCCACCCAAACCCTCCCATACATGACCGAACCATCACCCCCACTCCTATATAAACCCTCCTTCACTCCTTCATTTTCACACATCATAAACACTACTTCTCCCCCTTTTTGGCCGAACACAAAGCCATTCTCTTCTTCTTCATTTCTTCTTCTTCTCCTCTCTTCTTTCTCCTTTTGCTCGAGGACGAGCAAACCTTTTAAGTTTGGTGTGGTAAAAGCATTGCTTTTTGTTTTTCCAAAACCATTTATGGCATCCAAGGCCGGAAAA
>NC_029776.3:67151069-67151308 GCF_000817695.3 Arachis duranensis | reverse complement strand
TCTTACCAACCCCATTCAACAAGTCGGAATCTTAATGGTTCAAGAGTTCTATGCCAATGCATGGATCATCAAGAACCATGACCAAAGTGTGAACCCGGATCCAAAGAATTGGCTTACTATGGTTCGGGGGAAATACTTGGTTTTTAGTCCGGAAAATGTAAGGTTGGCATTCAACTTGCCCATGATGCAAGGAGATGAACACCCTTACACTAGAAGGGTCAACTTTGATCAAAGGTTGG
>NC_029776.3:67149687-67149956 GCF_000817695.3 Arachis duranensis | reverse complement strand
CATCATACTTAACTAGGAGAATCAATAACACTATCTGGATTCTGAGTTCCTAAAGAAGCCAATCATTCTGAATTTCAAAGGATAGAGTGAGATGCCAAAACTATTCAGAGGCAAAAAGCTAAAAGCCCCGCTCATCTAATTAATTCTGATCTTCATAGATGTTTGTGGAATTCATTGCATATTCTCTTCTTTTTATCTTATTTGATTTTTAGTTGCTTGGGGACAAGCAACAATTTAAGTTTGGTGTTGTGATGAGCGGATAATTTGTG
>NC_029776.3:67143461-67149553 GCF_000817695.3 Arachis duranensis | reverse complement strand
TTCACTTTTCTGGACTTTACTATGAGTTTGTGTGTTTTTCTGTGATTTCAGGTATTTTCTGGCTGAAATTGAGGGACCTGAGCAAAAATCTGATTCAGAGACTAAAAAGGACTGCAGATACTGTTGGATTCTGACCTCCCTGCACTCGAAGTGGATTTTCCGGAGCTACAGAAACCCAATTGGCGCGCTCTTAACGGCGTTTGAAAGTAGACATCCTGGGCTTTCCAGCAATATATGATAGTCTATACTTTATGGGCTTTCCAGAAATATATGATAGTCCATACTTTGCCCGAGATTTGATGGCCTAAACAGGCGTTCCAAGTCAGCTCAAGAATTTTGGCGTTAAACGCCAGAACTGGCACATAAGCTGGCGTTTAACTCCAAGAAAAGTCTCTACACGAAAATGCTTCAATGCTCAGCCCAAGCACACACCAAGTGGGCCCAGAAGTGGATTTTTATGTCATTTACTCATCTCTGTATACCCTAGGCTACTAGTTTTCCATATATAGGACCTTTTACTATTGTATTTAAAAATCTTCGGACATCTAGTTCTTAGATCATTGGGAGGCTGGCCTCACGGCCATGCCTAGACCTTGTTCTTATGTATTTTCAACGTGGAGTTTCTACACACCATAGATTAAGGTGTGGAGCTAACCTTGTCTGTGGTATTCTGAGTAGGATTCAATGATTGAATGACTGTGACGTGCTTCAAACTCCTGAGGGCGGGGCGTTAGTGACAGACGCAAAAGAATCACTGGATTCTATTCTGACATGATCGAAAATCGACAGCTGGATAGCCGTGCCGTGACAGGGTGCGTTGAACATTTCCACTGAGAGGATGGGAGGTAGCCACTGACAACGGTGAAACCCTTGCATACAGCTTGCCATGGAAAGGAGTAAGAAGGATTGGATGAAGACAGTAGGAAAGCAGAGAGACGGAAGGGACCAAGCATCTCTATACGCTTATCTGAAATTCCCACCAATGAATTACATAAGTATCTCTATCTTTATCTTTATGTTTTATTCGTATATCACCCATATCCATTTGAGTTTGTCTGACTAAGATTTACAAGGTGACCATAGCTTGCTTCATACCAACAATCTCTGTGGGATCGACCCTTACTCGCGTAAGGTTTATTACTTGGACGACCCAGTACACTTGCTGGTTAGTTGTGCAAAGTTGTAGTGATCACAATTTCGTCCACCAATAACCACGTTACTACCCTTAAGCAGAAAAACAAAATAAAAATCCCAAGTTGAATCCTTGGCTAGCTTAAGATAGATATTGTGTATAATTTAAGTGTGGCGAATTTTATGGGAACATGGGATGATATAAAAAAAAGTAGCAAATTAAATTGAATAAGTTATTTGAAAATTTGAAAAGCATGCTCATGTGAAATCAAAATAATTAAATTACCATGTGCATTGATAAAAAAAAAAGAAGAAAAAAAATCACGCACGCGACGCGTGAGCGTTGCTGATGCGTCCGTGTGACAAGTGCTTTGGGAAGAAAACAAATTGAGCAGAAAGCCACGCGACAGCGTGGCTCGAGGCGTGCCTTTGGCACAAACTGGTCCATGCGACCGCGTCGATGACGCATCCATGTAATGTGGGAAAAATGCCTCCCACGTGTCCGCGTCACCCACGCGAACGCGTGCCTCAAAATCGACGTAAAAAGGGTTTATGTCCGAAAGTATAGCTAGAATTGGGCTGGACTCGTGCTAGAAGCACCAGCCCTGCCACGCGTACGCGTGCCCCACGCGTACGCGTGCCCCACGCGTCCGTGCCATTTTCAAATTTAGGCCATCCACACGATCGCATCAACCACGCGACCACGTCACCCAAAGATTTGGCAATATGAATTTCAAACAGAGAGTTGCGCGACCATGAGGCTGCCCTCGCGCTAATGGCACAAATCGATCCACGCGACCGCGTGGATGATGCGTCCGCGTCATTTCATAGAAGCGCTATCCGCACGAACGCGTCACTCACGTGTCCGCGTCACAAGCGGCGCACAGCTTATCCAAATCAGCCAAATATCTTATCTTTTTCTTCCCCATATCTAAATCTTTTCTTTCCCTCTTATTTCTTTCTTCCTCCTTTCTTACTTTCTTTTTCTTTTCCATTAGTATTAAAATTCTCTTCTTCAACTATTGCATCTTTTCTTGAATTATTCTGGTGCTTCATGACTTGTTTTATTCTAATTGGGTATTATTATTCATAAGTCAATGTTAATTTTTATAATACTGATATTTCTTTCACATTGACATGACTTACAGTATCTTGCATTACCCATACTCTCTTCCCCATTGTTACAACTTTTACACTATTGATATGCCATTTGCTTCCACTATTTTCTCACTTGCATGTTGTAGCTACCATGTAATTGAGACCTTTATTATTTGGCATTAACACCCATATTTTATTTATGTTCTTATCTTTATTTTTGGGTTACTTTCCTTCCTTTTTCTCTTCTTTCAGGATGGCCACCACAAAGAGAGAGAAAAAGCTTCTTAATAGGGAGACAGGCAAGTCAATATGCACAATCTATAGAGAAAGGCGTGTGTTTTCCTTCTCTATAACGGCAATCCATATTTTGTTCCATTCTATATGTCCATTATTTAGTATATTTACATGCTTGCATATGATTGAGGCCATTATTTGTATTTTTGCTCGCTTATCCCAAATAAACCTACTTTTTATGCCATCCTTGTTAGCCCCCTTGAGCCTTTTAACCCCCTTCTATTTCATAACCACGTTACTACTCTTAAGAAGAAAAACAAAATAAAAATCCCAAGTTGAATCATTGGTTAGCTTAAGATAGATATTGTGTATAATTTAAGTGTGAAAAATTTTATGGGAACATGGGATGATATAAAAAAAGTAGGGAATTAAATTGAATAAGTTATTTGAAAATTTGAAAAGCATGCTCATGTGAAATCAAAATAATTAAATTACCATCTGCATTAATAAAAAAAGAAGAAAAAAATTATTAAGTAATTAAATCAGGGGATACAAAAAAAATAATATATTACCCCAAATACAAAAATAAAAAGAATCAATGCACATGAGACAAAATTCAGAAATAAGTTTGATACATGAGCATGTAATGCAAAAGTGGGAATTTTGGGTGGTTAGGCATGATGTAAGAAGTTATATAGAGTGTGTATGTGTTTATGTGAGAGCTTATGTTAGGTCAAGGATTCAACTTATAGCTCACTTAGCCATACATATATCCTCACCCTTGCCTTGGCCCCATTACAACTTTGAAAACACCTCATGATGTTTGCATTGGTATATTAAATATTTGTTGATTGGTTAGATGAAGAACAAAGTTTAGAAAACATGATTAGAGAAAAGTAGAGTGAATTACCCTATAAACTTGAGAGACTAGAGTGATTCACACTACCAGTGAGGGTTCAATGCTTGATTCTTTGTTCCCTGCTTTCATGAGCCATCTTCTTACAAGTTTACTTGTCTTTTATTGTGTGATTTGAATTAGTGGAATTTGAGTTCATGTTTGTCTTGGAGAACTTATTCACTTTTAATCAAGTAGGTAGAAACATTTTGCATGTAGTTGCATTCACATAGATAGATTGCATTGCATACTCTCTATCATTCCTCTTCACTCCTTTATAGCTTCTCTTGAGCTTAGCATGAGGACATGCTAATGTTTAAGTATGGGGAGGTTGATAAACCACTATTTTATGGTTTATCTTGTGCTCAATTGAGTGGTTTTTATCAACTCTTTACCCACTTATTCATATGATTTACATGTTTTACGTTCTCCTTCCTGATTTTGTGCTATGATTGAAAACATGCTTCTTTGGCTTTTATTTTCTTTTATTTAAATCCTCTCTTATTATCATTCAAGGCCTTGATATATGTGTTAAGTGATTTCAGAGATTACAGGGCAAGAATGGCTCAGAGGATGGAAAAGAAGCATGCAAAAGTGGAAGGAATACAAGAGGTTGAAGAAATTGCCAAAGCTGTCAACCTGACCTCTTCACACTCAAACGATCATAACTTGAGCTACAGAGATCCAAATAATGCGGTTCTAGTTGCGTTGGAAAGCTAACGTCCGGGGCTTCGATTTGATATATAATTTGATATAGTGGCCGCACAGATAGGTGACGCGAATGCGTGCTCTACGCGGACGCGTCGCAGTGACAAAAATCAGCGTGGTAGATTTCATAACCAGCAAATTCTGGGCTATTTCCGGCCCAGTTTCAAGCCTAGAAAACACATATTAGAGGCTATAAAGTGGGGGAGTCCATCCACACACCTCAGATACAATCATAATTCACTTTTCATAATTTAGATGTAGTTTTAGAGGGAGAGAGACTCTCTCCTCTCTCTTAGGATTTAGGATTAGGATTCCTCTTAAAGGATTTAGGATTTCTTATTATTTCAACTTACAATTTCTTCTGAGTTCCAAGTTTAATGTTCTTTTTACTTATTTTCCCAATTTAATTTATGAACTTTTCCATGTTAGATTTGAATATTCTATTTAATATAATTTGAGGTATTTTCATATCTATGATTTGTTTCTTCTATTTATTATATAAATAATTTAGATTTTCCCTTTTGGCTTTGGTTGATTAATTGGTAACTCTTGAGTTATCAAACTCATCGTGATTGATAATTGTTATTCTTGCTGATTAATTTAGATTCCTATAACTCTAGACTTTCCTTAAGGAGTTGACTAGGACTTTAGGTGTTAAATTAATTTGTCCACTTAATTGACCTTCATAGTTAGAGGTTAACTTAGTGGTAGCAAAAATATAATTATCATCACCATTGATAAGGATAACTAGGATAGGACTTCCAGTTTTCATACCCTGTGATGAGCGGATAATTTGTACGCTTTTTGGCATTGTTTTTAGTATGTTTCTAGTATGTTTTAGTTAGTTTTTAGTATATTTTTATTAGTTTTTAGTTAAAATTCATTTTTCTGGACTTTACTATGATTTGTGTGTCTTTCTGTGATTTCAGGTATTTTCTGGCTGAAATTGAGGGACCTGAGCAAAAATCTGATTCAGAGACTAAAAAGGACTGCAGATGCTGTTGGATTCTGACCTCCCTGCACTCAAACTGGATTGGCTGGAGCTACAGAAGCCCAATTGGCGCGCTATCAACGGCGTTGGAAAGTATACATCCTGGGCTTTCTAGCAATATATGATAGTCCATACTTTGCCCAAGATTTGATGGCCCAAACTGGCGTTCAAAGTCACCATCAGAATTCCCAGCGTTAAACGCCGAAACTGGCACAAGGATGGGAGTTAAACGCCCAAACTGGCACCAAAGCTGGCGTTTAACTCCAAGAGAAGTCTCTACACGAAAATACTTCAATGATCAGCCCAAGCACACACCAAGTGAGCCCGGAAGTAGATTTTTATGTCATTTACTCATCTCTGTAAACCCTAGGCTACTAGTTCTCTATAAGTAGAACCTTTTACTATTGTATTTTCATCTTAGTTCTTCTGGTTCCCTCTCTGGGGCCGAAGCCAATGATCACACTATCACTTATGTATTTTCAACGGTGGAGTTTCTACACACCATAGATTAAGGTGTGGAGCTCTGCTGTACCTCGAGTATTAATGCAATTACTATTGTTCTTCTATTCAATTCCGCTTGTTCTTGTTCTAAGATATCACTTGTTCTTCAACTTGATGAATGTGATGATCCGTGACACTCATCATCATTCTCACCTATGAACGCGTGCCTGACAACCCCCTCCGTTCTACCTTAGATTGGGTGGATATCTCTTGGATTCTTTAACCGGAATCTTCGTGGTATAAGCTAGAACTGATGGCGGCATTCAAGAGAATCCGGAAGGTCTAAACCTTGTCTGTGGTATTCTGAGTAGGATTCAATGATTGAATGACTGTGACGAGCTTCAAACTCCTGAAGGCTGGGCCTTAGTGACAGACGCAAAAGAATCACTGGATTCTATTCCGGCCTGATTGAGAACCGACAGATGAATAGCCGTGCCGTGACAGGGTGCGTTGAACATTTTCACTGAGAGGATGGGAGGTAGCCACTGACAACGGTGAAACCCTTGCATACAGCTTGCCATGGAAAGGAGTAAA
>NC_029776.3:67141403-67142548 GCF_000817695.3 Arachis duranensis | reverse complement strand
CAGGGTGCCTGGCTGGGCGTTTAACGCCCAAAAGGGTAGTGTTTTGGGCGTTAAACGCCAGAATGTGCACCATTCTGGGCGTTTAACGCCAGGATGGCACAAGAGGGAAGATTTTGTTTTCAAATCAAATTTTTTTTTTTAGTTTTCAAAATCTTTTCAAAATTAAATCTTTTTCAAATCAATTTTTTTCAATCAAATCTTTTTCAAAATCAATTTCTTTCTATTTTCAAAAATACTTGCAATCAATTATTGATTTGATTCAACATTTCAAGTATGTTGCCTTTTCTGTTGAGAAAGGTTTAATGTTTGAATCATATCTTTTCTTGTTAGCCAAGTTATTAATTTTTAAAATCAAATCTTGTTAAAATGTTTTTCAAATCATATCTTCTTAACCACATCTTTTTCAAAATAGTTTTCAATCAAATCTTTTTGATTTCTAATTTCAAAATCTTTTTCAAAAATCACTTGATTTCTTTTCTACTCTTGGTTTTTGAAAATCAATTAGTGTTTTTCAAAATGTTTTCAAAACCTTTTACTTAATTTTCGAAAATTACTTCCCATCTTCTCACATCTTTCTATTTATGGACTAACACTACTCCTCAATGCACAATTCGAACTCCATCTTTCATTGATAAGTTCGAATTCTTCTACTTCTGCCTTCTATTTTTCTTTTCCTCTGACACCTCAAGGAATCTCTATACTGTGACATAGAGGATTCCATATTTCCTTGTTTTTTTTCTCTTTCATATGAGCAGGAGCAGAGACAAAAGCATTCTTGTTGAGGCTGACCCTGAACCTAAAAGGACCTTGAAGCGAAAGCTAAGAGAAGCTAAGGCACAATTCTCTGTAGAGGACCTAACAGAAATCTTTAAAGAAGAAGAATCCATGGCAGCCGAAAACAACAACAATGCCAACAATGCAAGGAAGGTGCTGGGTGACTTTACTGCACCTACTCCCGACTTCTATGGGAGAAGCATCTCTATCCCTGCCATTGGAGCAAACAACTTTGAGCTTAAGCCTCAATTAGTTTCTCTAATGCAACAGAATTGCAAGTTCCATGGACTTCCATTGGAAGATCCTCATCAGTTTTTAGCTGAGTTCTTGCAAATCTGTGACACTGTCAAGACTAATGGGGTTGACCCTGA
>NC_029776.3:67140631-67141325 GCF_000817695.3 Arachis duranensis | reverse complement strand
ACTCTTGGGAAAAGCTAGTCAATGCCTTCTTGGTAAAGTTCTTTCCACCTCAAAAATTGAGTAAGCTTAGAGTGGAAGTCCAAACCTTCAGACAGAAGGAAGGAGAATCCCTCTATGAAGCTTGGGAAAGATACAAACAATTAATCAGAAAGTGTCCCTCTGACATGCTTTCTGAATGGAGCATCATAGGAATTTTCTATGATGGTCTCTCTGAAATATCCAATATGTCTTTGGATAGCTCTGCTGGAGGATCTCTTCATCTGAAGAAGACGCCTATAGAAGCTCAAGAGCTCATTGAAATGGTTGCAAATAACCAATTCATGTACACTTCTGAAAGGAATCCTGTGAACAATGGGACAAATCAGAAGAAAGGAGTTCTTGAGATTGACACTCTGAATGCCATATTGGCTCAAAACAAAATATTGACTCAGCAAGTCAATATGATTTCTCAAAGTCTATCTGGAAAGCAAAATGCACCAGGTAGTACTAAGGAAGCTTCATCTGAAGAAGAAGCTTATGATCCTGAGAACCCTTCAATGGAAGAGGTGAATTACATGGGAGAACCCTATGGAAACACCTATAATCCTTCATGGAGAATCATCCAAATCTCTCACGGAAGGATCAACAGAGACCTCAACAAGGTTTCAACAACAATAATGGTGGAAGAAACAGGTTTAGCAATGGCAAGCCTTCT
>NC_029776.3:67138402-67140457 GCF_000817695.3 Arachis duranensis | reverse complement strand
ACAAGTGGGTCAGCTGAGCAAGAAAATTACTGAACTCCCTCCTAGTACTCTTCCAAGCAATACAGAAGAAAATCCAAAAGGAGAGTGCAAGGCCATCAACATGGCCGAATTTGGAGAGGAAGGAGAGGCAGTGAACGCCATTGAGGAAGACCTCAATGGACGTCCACTGGCCTCCAATGAGTTCCCCAATGAGGAACCATGGGAATCTGAGGCTCAAAATGAGACCATAGAGATCCCATTGGATTTACTTCTGCCATTCATGAGCTCTGATGAGTATTCTTCCTCTGAAAAGGATGAATATGTCACTGAAGAGCAAGTTGCTAAATACCTTGGAGCAGTCATGAAGTTAAATGACAAGTTATTTGGAAATGAGACTTGGGAGGATGAACCCCCTCTGCTCACCAAAGAACTGGATGACTTGTCTAGGCAAAAATTTCCTCAAAAGAGACAGAATCCTGGGAAGTTTTCAATACCTTGTACCATAGGCACCATGACCTTTAAGAAGGCCTTGTGTGACCTAGGGTCAAGTGTAAACCTCATGCCTCTCTCTGTAATGGAGAAGCTAGGGATCTTTGAGGTGCAAGCTGCAAAAATCTCATTAGAGATGGCAGACAATTCAAGAAAACAAGCTTATGGACTTGTAGAGGATGTTCTGGTAAAAGTTGAAGACCATTACATCCCTGCTGATTTCATAGTCCTAGAGACTGGAAAGTGCATGGATGAGTCCATTATCCTTGGCAGACCCTTCCTAGCCACAACAAAGGCTGTGATTGATGTTGATAGAGGAGAATTGATCATTCAAGTGAATGAAGAATCCTTTGTGTTTAAGATTCAAGTATATCCCTCTGTCACCATGGAGAGGAAGCATGAAGAGCTTCTCTCAAAACAGAGTCAAACAGAGCCCCCACAGTCAAACTCTAAGTTTGGTGTTGGGAGGCCACAACCAAATTCTAAGTTTGGTGTTGAACCCCCACATTCAAACTCTAAGTTTGGTGTTGGGAGGTTCCAACATTGCTCTGAGCATCTCTGAGGCTCCATGAAAGCCCACTGTCAAGCTACTAACATTAAAGAAGCGCTTGTTGGGAGGCAACCCAATGTTATATTTTATCTATTTTCCTTTGTTATTTTATGTTTCCTGTAGGTTGATGATCATGAGAAGTCTCAAAATCAATTGAAAAAGCAAAAACAGAATGAAAAACAGAAAGAAAAATAGCACACCCTGGAGAAAGATCTTTCTGGCATTTAAACGACAGTAAGGCTAGCAGATGGGCGTTTAACGCCCAGTCTGGCACTATTCTGGGCGTTTAACGTCAGAAAGGGGCACCAGACTGGCGTTAAACGCCAGGAAAGGGCAAGAACTTGGCGTTAAACGCCAGAAATGGGCACCAGCCCGGCGTTTAATGCCAGAATTGGCATAAAGAGCAATTTTGCTCGCCACTTGGTGCAGGGATGACTTTTCCTTGACACCTCAGGATCTGTGGGCCCCACAAGATCCCCACCTACCCCACCACTCTCTCTGTTCTTCACCCATTCACCAATCACCTTATGACCTCTTCCCCAAAAATCCTTCACCTATCAAATCCCATCTTTCTCTTCACCACTCACATCCATCCTTCATAAAATCCCACCTACCTCACCATTCAAATTCAAACCACTTTCCCACCCAAACCCACCCTCCCATAACCGAACCCTACCCCTCTCTCCACTCCTATATAAACCCATCTTCACTCCTTCATTTTCACACAACCTAAACACAACTTCTCCCCCTTTGGCCGAACCACAAAGCCATTTCCATCTACTTCATTTCTTCTTCTTCTACTCTCTTCTTTTCTCTTTTGCTCGAGGACGAGCAAACCTTTTAAGTTTGGTGTGGTAAAAGCATTGCTTTTTGTTTTTCCATAACCATTTATGGCATCCAAGGCCGGAGAAACCTCTAGAAAGAGGAAAGGGAAGGCAAAAGCTTCCACCTCCGAGTCATGGGAGATGGAGAGATTCATCTCAAGGGTGCATCAAGACCACTTCTATGAAAGTTGTGGCCTTGAAGAAGGTGATCCC
>NC_029776.3:67135996-67138076 GCF_000817695.3 Arachis duranensis | reverse complement strand
ATTGATGAGGACAAGCCCATCACTAAGAAGAGGATGGAGCACACAAGAGACCCTACTCATCATGAGATCCCTGAGATTTCTCAAGGGATGCACTTTCCTCCATAAAACTATTGGGAGCAACTAAACACCTCCCTAGGAGAATTGAGTTCCAACATGGGACAACTAAGGGTAGAGCACCAAGAACATTCCATTCTCCTCCATGAAATTAGAGAAGATCAAAGAATCATGAGAGAGGAGCAACAAAGGCAAGGAAGACACATTGAGGAGCTCAAGCACTCCACAGGATCTTCAAGAGGAAGAGCAAGCCACCATCACTAAGGTGGACCCGTTCTTTAATTTCCTTGTTCTTTATTTTCCTGTTTTTCGAATTTTAGTGCTTATGTTTATCTATGTTTGTGTCTTGTGATCATTAGTGTCTTAGTGTCTATGCCTTAAAGTTATGAATGTCCTATGAATCCATCACCTTTCTTGAATGAAAAATGTTCTTGATTGAAAAAGAAAAGAATTGCATGAATTTTGAATTTTATAACAGATTAATTATTTTGATGTGGTGGCAATACTTTTGTTTTCTGAATGTATGCTTAAACAGTGCATATGTATCTTGAATTTGTGGTTCAAGAATGTTGGCTCTTGAAAGAATGATGAAAAAGGAGACATGTTACTGAGGATCTGAAAAATCATAAAAATGATTCTTGAAGCAAGAAAAAGCAGTGAATACAAAAAAAAAAAGAGAAGGAGAAAAACGAAAAAAAAAGGAGAAAAGAAACAGAAAAAAAGAGAGAAATAAAGTTGTAATCCAAGGCAAAAAAGAGTGTGCTTAAGAACCCTGGACACCTCTAGTTGGGGACTCTAGCAAAGCTGAGTCACAATCTAAAAAGGTTCACCCAATTATGCGTTTGTGGCATGTATGTATCCGGTGGTAATATTGGAAGACAGAGTGCTTTGGGCCACGGCCAAGACTCAATAAGTAGCTGTGTTCAAGAATAATCATACTCAACTAGGAGAATCAATAACACTATCTGGATTCTGAGTTCCTAAAGAAGCCAATCATTCTGAATTTCAAAGGATAGAGTGAGATGCCAAAACTGTTCAGAGGCAAAAAGCCAAAAGCCCCGCTCATCTAATTAATGCTGATCTTCATAGATGTTTTTGGAATTCATTGCATATTCTCTTCTTTTTATCTTATTTGATTTTCAATTGCTTGAGGACAAGCAACAATTTAAGTTTGGTGCTGTGATGAGCGGATAATTTGTACGCTTTTTGGCATTATTTTTAGTATGTTTTTAGTATGATCTAGTTAGTTTTTAGTATATTTTTATTAGTTTTTAGTTAAAAATCACTTTTCTGGGCTTTACTATGAGTTTGTGTGTTTTTCTGTGATTTCAGGTATTTTCTGGCTGAAATTGAGGGACCTGAGCAAAAATCTGATTCAGAGACTAAAAAGGACTGCAGATGCAGTTGGATTCTGACCTCCCTGCACTCGAAGTGGATTTTCTGGAGCTGCAGAAGCCCAATTGGTGCGCTATTAATGGCGTTGGAAAGTAGACATCTTGGGCTTTCTAGCAATATATGATAGTCCATAATTTGCCCAAGATTTGATGGCCTAAACCGGCGTTCAAAGTCACCATCAGAATTCCCAGCGTTAAACGCCGGAACTGGCACAAGGATGGGAGTTAAACGCCCAAACTGGCACCAAAGCTGGCGTTTAACTCCAAGAGAAGTCTCTACATGAAAATGCTTCAATGCTCAGCCCAAGCACACACCAAGTGGGCCTGGAAGTGGATTTTTATGTCATTTACTCATCTCTGTAATCCCTAGGCTACTAGTTCTCTATAAGTAGAACCTTTTACTATTGTATTTTCATCTTGGTTCTTCTGGTTCCCTCTCTGGGGCCGAAGCCAATGATCACACTTATCACTTATGTATTTTCAATGGTGGAGTTTCTACACACCATAGATTAAGGTGTGGAGCTCTGCTGTACCTCGAGTATTAATGCAATTACTATTGTTCTTCTATTCAATTCCGCTTGTTCTTGTTCTAAGATATCACTTGTTCTTCAACTTGATGAATGTGATGATCC
>NC_029776.3:67132214-67135792 GCF_000817695.3 Arachis duranensis | reverse complement strand
CACTGAGAGGATGGGAGGTAGCCACTGACAACGGTGAAACCCTTGCATACAGCTTGCCATGAGAAGGAGTAAGAAGGATTGGATGAAGACAGTAGGAAAGCAGAGAGACGGAAGGGACCAAGCATCTTCATACGCTTATCTGAAATTCCTACCAATGAATTACATAAGTATCTCTATCTTTATCTTTATGTTTTATTCATCATTCATAACCATTTGAGTTTGTCTGACTAAGATTTACAAGGTGACCATAGCTTGCTTCATACCAACAATCTCTGTGGGATCGACCCTTACTCGCGTAAGGTTTATTACTTGGACGATCCAGTACACTTGCTGGTTAGTTGTGCGAAGTTGTGTTTATGCCATGGTATTGAACACCAAGTTTTTGGGTTCATCACCGGGGATTATTTGAGTTGTGAAAAGTATTGATCACAATTTCGTCCACCACCTTGCCAAGAGTTTTATTAGTTATTAATTTATTAATTCTTGTAACCTTTTTCTCCTGTTCAAAACCTTTTCAAAACCCCAAAATATACCTTTGCATAACCAACAAGAATTCATACTTCCCTGCAATTCCTTGAGAAGACGACCCGAGGTTTAAATACTTCGGTTATCAATTCCAAAGGGGTTTGTTATTTGTGATAACCAAACGTTTGTACGAAAGGATTTTCTGTTAGTTTAGAAGCTATACTTACAACGCGACTATTTTCATAAAATTATTTAGTAGCAAAAAATCCGTTTCGTCAAAGCGCTTCTTTAATGTCAATAGCTTGACAGTGAGCTCTCTTGGAGCTTCACAGATGTTCAGAGCATTGTTGGGACCTCCCAACACCAAACTTAGAGTTTGAATGTGGGGGTTCAACACCAAACTTAGAGTTTGGTTGTGGCCTCCCAACACCAATCTTAGAGTTTGGTTTGACTATGCATTGAGAGAAGTTTTTCATGCTTCCACTCCATGGTTGTAGAGGAAGGTCCTTGTGCTTTAAACACAAGGTAGTCCCCATTCAATTGAAGAACTAGCTCTCCTCTGTCAACATCAATCACTGCTCATGCTGTGGCTAGGAATGGTCTTCCAAGGATGATGCATTCATTCTCATCCTTCCCAGTGTCTAAGATTATGACATCAGTAGGGATGTAAAGGTCTTTAACCTTCACTAACACGTCCTCTACCAATCCATAAGCTTGTCTTATTGACTTGTCTGTGATGAGCGGATAATTTATATGCTTTTTGGCATTGTTTTTAGGTAGTTTTTAGTATGATCTAGCTACTTTTAGGGATGTTTTTATTAGATTTTATGCAAAATTTACATTTTCGGACTTTACTATGAGTTTGTGCATTTTCTGTGATTTCAGGTATTTTTTGGCTAAAATTGAGGGACCTAAGCAAAAATCTGATTTAGGCTGAAAAAGGACTGCTGATGCTGTTGGATTCTGACCTCCCTGCACTCGAAATGGATTTTCTGGAGCTACAGAACTCCAAATGGCGGGCTCTCAACTGCGTTGGAAATCCGACATCCAGGGCTTTCCAGCAATATATAATAGTCCATACTTTATTCGAGTTTAGACGACGCAAACTGGCGTTGAACGCCAGTTTCATGCTGCATTCTGGAGTAAAACGCCAGAAACACGTCACAAACCAGAGTTAAACGCCAAAAACACATTACAACTTGGCATTTAACTCCAAGAAAAGCCTCTGCACATGTAAAGCTCAAGCTCAACCCAAGCACACACCAAAGTGGGCTCCAGAAGTGGATTTCTGCACTTAAACTTATTTCTGTAAACCCTATTAGCTAGTTTAGTATAAATAAAACTTTTTACTATTGTACTAGGCATCTTTTGACCACATCTTGGTCTCAGTTTTAATCTATTTTTCATCCTAGGAGATTATTGATCACGTTATGGGGGCTGCCATTTGGCCATGCCTACACCATCACTTATGTATTTTCAACGGTGGAGTTTCTACACACCATAGATTAAGGTGTGAAGCTCTGCTGTACCTCGAGTTTTAATGCAAAGAACTACTATTTTCTATTCGATTAAAGCTTATTCTTATTCTAAGATATTCACTGCACTTCAACCTGATGGATGTGATGATCCGTGACACTCATCATCATCCGTCCCTATGAACGCATTCCTGACAACCACTCCCGTTCTACCTTAGATCGAGCGTATATCACTTAGGTTCCTTAATCAGAATCTTCATGGTATAAGCTAGAACCCGTTGGTGCCCATTCTTGAGAATCCGGAAAGTCTAAACCTTGTCTGTGGTATTCCGAGTAGGATTCAGGGATTGAATGACTGTGACGAGTTTCAAACTCGCAATTGTTCGGCGTAGTGACAGATGCAAAAGAATTAATGGATTCTTTTCCGACATGATCGAGAACCGATAGATGATTAGTCATGCTGTGACAGAGCATTTGGACCATTTGCACTGAGAGGATGGGAAGTAGCCATTAACAACGGTGACGCCCTACATACAGCTTGCCATAGAAAGGAGTATGAAGGAATGGAGGAAGGCAATAGGAAAGCAGAGATTCAACAGGAACAAGCATCTCTATGCACTTATCTGAAATTTCCACCATTGAATTACATAAGTATCTCTATCTTTATTTTTATGCTTTATTTATTATTATTTTCAAAAACTATTATAACTATTTGAATTCGCCTAACTGAGATTTACAAGATGACCATAGCTTGCTCCATACCAACAATCTTCGTGGGATCGACCCTTACTCACGTAAGGTTTATTACTTGGATGACCCAGTGTACTTGTTAGTTAGTTGTGCGAAGTTGCGAAGAATGTGAGTGAACCATAGTAGTGTGCACCAAGTTTTTGGAGCCATTACTAAGAATTGGTTGATGAGCGGATATTTTATACGCTTTTTGGGAGTAATTTCATGTAGATTTTAGCATGTTTCAGTTAGTTTTTAGTAGAATAATATTAGTTTTTAAGCAAAAATCATATTCCTGGACTTTACTATGAGTGTGTGTATTTTTCTGTGATTTCAGGTATTTTCTGGCTGAAATTGAGGGAGTTGAGCAAAAATCTGACTTAGGCTGAAAAAGGACTGCTGATGCTGTTGGATCCTGACCTCCCTGCACTCGAAATGGATTTTCTGGAGCTACAGGAGTCCAATTGGCGCGCTCTCAACGGCGTTGGAAAGTAGACATCCAGGGCTTTCCAGCAATATATAATAGTCCATACTTTGAGCGAGGATAGACGACGTAACTTGGCGTTGAACGCCAAGTTCATGCTGCTGTCTGGAGTTAAACGCCAGAAAAACGTCATGATCCGGAGTTGAACGCCCAAAACACGTCATAACCTGGAGTTTAACGCCAAGAAAGGCCTCTACTCGTGGATAGCTTTAGTCTCAGCCCCAGCACACACCAAGTGGGCCCCAGAAGTGGATTTCTGCACCAATTATCTTAGTCTATTCATTTTCTGTAAACCTAAGTTATTAGTTTACTATTTAAACAACTTTTACAGACATTCCTTGTACCTCATGACATTTTCAGATCTGAAATATACACTTTGTGACGGCATGAGTCTCTAAACTCCATTGTTGGGGGTGAGGAGCTCT
>NC_029776.3:67130264-67130489 GCF_000817695.3 Arachis duranensis | reverse complement strand
AGAGTAGATCAGGATGTCTACAGATTATTACTGTTTCCATTTGCTGTAAAAGATCAAGCTAAGAGGTGGTTAAATAACCAGCCTAAGAACAGCATAAAAACATGGAAACAGCTGTCAGAAAAATTCCTGAATCACTATTTCCCTCCCAAACGGATGACACAGCTAAGGCTAAACATCCAAGGCTTCAAACAAGGAGATAATGAATCCCTTTATGATGCCTGGAAA
>NC_029776.3:67129542-67130057 GCF_000817695.3 Arachis duranensis | reverse complement strand
TATTGATACAGTTGCCAGAAATCAGCATCTGTACCTAAGCAGTGAATCTTCCATGAAAGAAGAAGCTAAAACAGTAACTGAAGAACTCAGTCCGGTGGATCAGGCTAATGAATTTAATCAGCAATTAGACTTTCTAACTCAGCAGCTAGCCGAATTCAAAGAAATATTACAGGAAACAAGAATGGCTAACAAGAACATGGAAGTGCAATTAAAGCAGACAGAAAAGCAACTGTCAAAACAAATAGCAGAAGAATGCCAAGCAGTTCAATTAAGAAGTGGGAAAACATTAATCACCTCACTTCAAAGCAGCAGGAAGCCAAGAAATGAACAGATGTCTACTCAAAATCCCTCTGAGGACAATCAGAGCCCAGAGAGGAATGGTGCTGGCGCTGAACGCCCAGACCATGCTCATTCCTGGCGTTCAACGCCAGAAACAAGCATGGATCTGGCGTTGAACGCCCAAAAGGAACATGGTTCCGGCGTTCAAACGCCAGTAACAAACAAGGAGGTGGCGT
>NC_029776.3:67128849-67129299 GCF_000817695.3 Arachis duranensis | reverse complement strand
CTCTTATGCTAAGTTCATGAAAGAAATCTTAAGTCATAAGAAGGATTGGAGGGAAACTGAAAAAGTTTACCTCACTGAAGAGTGCAGTGCAGTCATTCTGAAAAGCTTACCTGAGAAGCTTAAAGATCCTGGGAGCTTTATGATACCATCCACATTAGAGGGGACTTGTACCAAGCAAGCTTTATGTGATCTTGGGGCAAGTATCAACCTAATACCTGCATCTACTATCAGAAAGCTTGGGTTAACTGAAGAAATCAAACCAACCAGGATATGTCTTCAACTTGCTGATGGCTCCATTAAATACCCATCAGGTGTGATTGAGGACATGATTGTCAAGGTTGGGCCATTTGCCTTTCCTACTGACTTTGTGGTGCTGGAAATGGAGGAGCACAAGAGTGCAACTCTCATTCTAGGAAGACCTTTCCTAGCAACTGGCCGAACCCTCATTGA
>NC_029776.3:67128301-67128604 GCF_000817695.3 Arachis duranensis | reverse complement strand
CACTAAATTACTAGAGGCTGGGATTATTTATCCTATTTCTGACAGCCCCTGGGTGAGCCCTGTCCAAGTCATCCCTAAGAAGGGAGGCATGACAGTGATTCATAATAAAAAAAATGAACTGGTTCCTACAAGAACAGTTACAGGGTGGCGTATGTGCATTGATTATAGGAGGCTCAATACAGCCACCAGAAAGGATCATTTTCCTTTGCCATTCATAGACCAGATGCTAGAAAGACTAGCAGGTCATGAATACTACTGCTTCCTGGATGGATATTCAGGTTATAATCAAATTGCAGTAGATCC
>NC_029776.3:67125194-67126945 GCF_000817695.3 Arachis duranensis | reverse complement strand
TCATTTCTGTAATAAACAGCTTTACTCTGCTCTGGTACGTTATGGAGTTAGCCACAGGGTAGCTACTCCATATCACCCACAAACTAATGGGCAAGCTGAAGTCTCAAATAGAGAACTCAAAAGAATCCTGGAACGGACTGTAATTAACCGTAGAAAGGACTGGGCAAGAAGCTTGGATGATGCTCTGTGGGCATACAGAACAGCATTTAAGACCCCTATAGGGACCTCTCCGTACCAGCTGGTGTATGGAAAGGCATGTCACTTGCTAGTGGAACTGGAACACAAGGCCTACTGGGCAACTAGATTCCTGAACCTTGATGCCAAGTTAGCTGGAGAAAAACGATTGCTCCAGTTAAATGAGCTAGAGGAATTTAGACTCAATGCTTTTGAGAATGCGAAAATTTACAAGGAGAAAGCAAAAAGATGGCATGATAAGAGATTGTCATCCAGAGTCTTTAAACCAGGGCAGAAAGTTCTGCTATTCAATTCTAGGCTCAAATTATTCCCTGGGAAGTTAAAATCCCGGTGGAGAGGTCCATATGTAATCACAAGCGTATCACCATATGGATACATAGAACTTCAGGATAGTGACTCTAACAAAAAGTTCATTGTTAATGGACAAAGAGTTAAACACTATCTTGAAGATAATTTCGAGCAAGAATGCTCAAGACTGAGACTTAATTGAAGATCAGTGATAGTCCAGCTAATGACATTAAAGAAGTGCTTGCTGGGAGGCAACCCAGTCATTTACAAAGTTTATTTACTAATTAAATAAATTTTCTTTTCTTTACAGGTTTGAGTCCGAGTATCTTCAAAGGTGAAATAGCAATTGGTTAAAGTCACAGAGTTACAGGGAAATTTGGAAGCTCATTGGCGTGAAAAAAATAAAACAGCAAAAAGGAAGCTCACTGGTGCGAAAAAGCCAGTAAGATCTGTTTTGGGCATTGAACGCCCAAAAGAAGCATCTACTGGGTGTTCATCAACGCCAGTAGAGATAGCCATCTGGGCGTTAAACGCCAGAAAGAAGTATCTTCTGGGCGTTAAACGCCAGAAAGATGCACCTTCTGGGCGTTTAACGCCAGTCTGCTAGCATTCTGGGCGTTCAGAAAAACGCCCAGTGACGAAGGACTTCCTGGCGTTCAACGCCAGAAAGAAGCACCAGTTGGGCGTTGAATGCCCAGGAGAAGCAACATATGGGCGTTAAACGCCCAAATCATGCACCATGTGGGCGTTTAACGCCAGGATGGTGGGAGGAGGTACAAATTCGTTTTCCTTTATAATTTTTCAAAATTTTTATGTTTCACTTTATGATTTCTTGCATAAACATATTTTAAATTATCACTTTCAATTCCAAAAGTTTTTATCCTAATTTCTAAAATCCCATTTTGCAAATGTTCTAGATACATCTTAACCCAAAAGAACAAATGGCTTTCCAATCCAATCCATCATCTTTTCAAATTTGTTTTCAACACATTAATTATTTTTATTTTTTTAAAAAAATCTTTTTCAAAATTAAATTTCAAATTTATCTTTCAAATTATGATTCATATCTTTTTCTTTTTAAAATTATATCTTTTCTGATCATATCTTTTAAAATCATATCTTCTATCTTATCTCTTTCTTAATTTTCGAAAAAAACTCCCACCCCCCTCCCTATATATTATATTCGGCGCCCTCCTCATCATCACCATTCCACAATTGCTCTCCTTCTATCCCTCTTCTTTCTTCTCTTTTGCTTGAGGACAAGCAAA
>NC_029776.3:67122176-67124942 GCF_000817695.3 Arachis duranensis | reverse complement strand
AAAGAAGATGAATATCCGGAGATCCAAGAGCGAATTCGAAACAGGAATTGGGAAATTCTGGCCAATCCTGAAACGAAAGTGGGAAAGAACATGGTTCAGGAATTTTATGCTAATCTATGGCAGACAGAAAGGCAAAGAATCATTGGAGCTACTCTCTTTGACCATAAGACTGTAGTCAGAGGAAAGATCATTCATACCAACTCTGACAAGATCAGGGAGATATTCAAGCTCCCCCAACTGAAAGATGATCCAGACTCCTTTAACAGGAGAATGATGAGGGTCAATAAAGGGTTGGACAAGGTTCTGGAGGACATATGCATCCCTGGAGCCAAGTGGACCACCAGCACGACTAGCATCCCAGTTCAACTCAAAAGGGAAGATCTGAAACCAGTAGCCAGAGGTTGGCTGGATTTCGTAGGGCGTTCCATATTGCAAATCTAACAAAAAGTTCATTGTTAATGGACAGAGAGTTAAACATTATCTTGAAGGCAACTTCGAGCAAGAATGCTCAAAACTAAGACTTGATTAGAGCTCAGTGGTAGTCCAGCTAAAGACAATAAAGAAGCGCTTGCTGGGAGGCAACCCAGCCATTTACAAAGTTTATTTACCAATTAAATAAATTTTCCTTTTTTACAGGTATGAGTCCAAGTATCTTCAAAAGGTGAATTGGTAATTGGTTGAAGCCACAGAGTTACAGGGAAATTTGGAAGCTCACTGGCGTGAAAAAGCCAGTAAGAAACACTTTTGGGCGTTGAACGCCCAAAAGAAGCACCCACTAGGCGTTTAACGCCAGTAAGGGTAGCCATCTGGGCGTTAAACGCCAGAAAGGAGCATCTTCTGGGCATTAAACGCCAGAAAGAAGCACCTTCTGGGCGTTTAACGCCAGTCTGCTAGCATCCTGGGCGTTTAGAAAAACGCCCAATGACAAAGGACTTCCTGGCGTTCAACGCCAGAAAGAAGCATCAGCTGGGCGTTGAACGCCCAGGAGAAGCAACAATTGGGCGTTAAACGCCCAAAACATGCATCGTTTGGGCGTTTAACGCCAGGATGGTGGGAGGAGGTAAAAATTCGTTTTTAATCCTAATTTTTCTAAATTTTTATGTTTCAATTCATGATTTCTTACATAAACATGTTTCAAAATGTCATCCTTCAAAATCAAATTAGTTTTCTAAGAACCCTAATTTCTAAAATCCCTTTTTCAAAAATATCAAATATATCTTAATCCATACAGCCAAATTGTTTTAAGTTTGTTTTCAAAACTCAATTATCTTTTTAAAACTCTTTTTCAAATCTTTTTCAACTCATCATATCTTTTGATTTCGAAATTGCCTTTCCCTCTATTCCTCTTCTATCCTTTATTTTGCTTGAGGACAAGCAAACCTCTAAGTTTGGTGTGATTCACCATGATCACTGAGCTAAAACTCATCAAGATCATGGCACCTAAGGGAACAGGAAGAGCAAGGACGTGATCTAAGGGAGCTGAAGCGCCAAAAATTAATCCTTGAACAACACCCCACAGATTAGAGGAACATCTACTCCTCAAAAACAACAGGTTGCTGAGTTCCAATTTTTCTGAGTTCCAATTTTTTGCTTTAGCTTAGTGATATTACTATTAGAAAAATTCACCTTAGGAGATATTTAGTAGTAATTAGTATGTCTATTTTGATTTTATTTCCAATTAAGCTATAATTTATTTTTCTCATCATCATCAGGCATGAATAAAGTAGTAGATTTTTTTTTAGAATAAAGAAGTAATCTATATTTTTTCGAGTTCTTAATAATAAAATTTATAATTAATTATATGTGGTGGCAATACTTTTTGTTCTCTGAATGAATGCTTGAACAGTGCGTAATATGTACTTTGAATTTGATGAATATTGGCTCCTAAAAGAATGAGGAACACGAAAAATATTATTGATGATCTGAAAGATCATGAAATTGATTCTTGAAGCAAGAAAAAGCAGTCAAAAAAAAAGGAAAAAAAAAACAAGCCATGAGCACTAGCCAAGAGTAAAAAGGATCCAAGGCTTTGAGCATCAATGGATAGGAGGGCCCAAGGAAATAAAATCCAGGCCTAAGCGGCTAAACCAAGCTGTCCCTAACCATGTGCTTGTGTCATGAAGGTCCAAGTGAAAAGCTTGAGACTGAGTAATTAAAGTCGTGATCCAAAGCAAAAGAGTGTGCTTAAGAGCTCTGGACACCTCTAACTGGGGACTCTTGCAAAGCTGAGTCACAATCTGAAAAGGTTCACCCAGTTATGTGTCTGTGGCATTTATGTATCCGGTGGTAATACTGGAAGACAAAGTGCTTAGGGCCACGGCCAAGACTCATAAAATAACTGTGTTCAAGAATCAACATACTACACTAGGAGAGTCAATAATACTATCTGAATTCTGAGTTCCTAAGGATGCCAATCATTCTGAAATTCAAAAGATACAGGGAGATGCCAAAACTGTTCAGAGACAAAAAGCTACAAAGCCCCGCTCATCTAATAAGAATCTGAGCTTCATTTAAAACTCGAGATTATTATTACTTCTTTATTTCTGTTAAAACCTATTTTATTTATCTAGTTGCTTGAGGACAAGCAACAGTTTAAGTTTGGTGTTGTGATGAGCGGATAATTTATACGCTTTTTGGCATTGTTTTCATATAGTTTTTAGTAAGTTTAAGCTACTTTTAGGGATGTTTTCACTAGTTTTTATGTTAAATTCACATTTCTGGACTTTACTATGAGTTTGTGTGTTTTTCTGTGATTTCAGGTAAATT
>NC_029776.3:67121293-67121599 GCF_000817695.3 Arachis duranensis | reverse complement strand
CGAGTAGGATTCCGGGATTGAATGACTGTGACGTGCTTCAAACTCCTGAGGGCTGGGCGTTAGTGACAGACGCAAAAGAATCAATGGATTCTATTCCAACCTGATTGAGAACCGACAGATGATTAGCGGTGCTGTGACAAAGCATAGGAACGTTTTCACTGAGAGGATGGGAAGTAGCCATTGACAACGGTGACACCCTACATAGAGCTTGCCATGGAAGGAGCATTGCGTGTATTGAAGGATTTCAAGGAAGAGTTGAAGTCAAAGGACAAAGCATCTCCAAAACTCCAACATATTTCTCATTAC
>NC_029776.3:67083220-67121152 GCF_000817695.3 Arachis duranensis | reverse complement strand
ATTGATTGCTTCAAGCCAATAATCTCCGTGGGATCGACCCTTACTCACGTAAGGTATTTCTTGGACGACCCAGTGCACTTGCTGGTTTGTTGTGCGAATCACAAATTCGTGCACCATTGGTCAAGTTATAAAAAGTGTAAATCACAATTTTGCCTATCAGTCTGCCATCTCTAATGAGAATGTGGCGGCTTGTACCTCAAAGATCCCCAACTTCTCCATTATAGAGAGTGGCATAAGATTTATACCTGACCCCAGGTCACATAGAGCCTTCTCAAAGGTCATGGTGCCTATGGTACAGGGTATTAAGAATTTAGCAGGATCCTGTTTCTTTTAAGGTAAAGTTTGCTGAACCCACGTATTTAGTTCAGTAATGAGCAAGGGAGGTTCATCTTCCCAAGTCTCATTACCAAACAACTTGGCATTCAGCTTCATGATGGCTCCTAGATATTGAGCAACTTGCCGATAGCTCCTAGATATTGAGCAACTTGCTCTTCAGTTATATCTTCATCCTCTTCAGAGGAAGAGTAGTTCTTAGAGCTCATGAATGGTAAAAGGAAGTTTAATGGAAATTCTATGGTCTCTATATGAGCCTCAGATTCTTTAAGGTCCTCAATAGGGAACTCTTTTCTGCCTGGGAGACGTCCCATGAGGTCTTCCTCATAGGGATTCACGTCCTCCCCTTCCTCCTTGGATTCGTCCATTTTGATTATATCAATGGCCTTGCACTCTCTTTTTGGATTCTCTTCTGTATTGCTTGGGAGAGTACTAGGAGGAGTTTCAGTGACTTTCTTACACAGCTGACCCACTTGTGCCTCCAAATTTCTGATGGAGGACCTTGTTTCACTCATGAAACTTAAAGTGGCCTTAGATAGATCAGAGACTATGTTTGCTAAGCTAGAGGGATTCTGCTCAGAATTCTCTGTCTGTTGCTGAGAAGATGATGGAAAAGGCTTGCTATTGCTGAGCCTGTTTCTTCCACCATTATTAAAGCCTTGTTAAGGCTTTTGTTGATCCTTCCATGAGAAATTTGGATGACTTCTCCATGAGAAATTATAGGTGTTCCCATAGCGTTCACCCATGTAATTCACCTCTGCCATTGCAGGGTTCTCAGGATCATAAGCTTCTTCTTCAAAAGATGCCTCTTTAGTACTGTTGGATGCATTTTGCAATCCATTCAGACTCTAAGAAATCATGTTGACTTGCTGAGTCAACATTTTGTTCTCAGCCAATTTGGCATTCAGAGCATCAATTTCAAGAACTCCCCTCTTTTGAGGCGTCCCATTACTCAAAGGATTCCTTTCAAAGGTGTACATGAATTGGTTATTTGCAACCATGTCAATGAGTTCTTGAGCTTCTGCAGGCGTTTTCTTTAGGTGAATGGATCCACCTGTAAAATGGTTCAGTGACATCTTAGAGAACTCAGATAGACCATAATAGAATATATCCAAAATGGTCCACTCTGAAAGCAAGTCAGCAGGACACTTTTTGGTCAACTGTTTGTATCTTTTCCAAGCTTCATAGAGGGATTCACCATCTTTTTGCTTGAAGGTTTGAACATCCACTCTAAGCTTGCTCAGCTTTTGAGGAGGAAAGAACTTAGCCAAGAAGGCCATGACCAGCTTATCCCAAGAGTCCAGGCTATCTTTAGGTTGTGAGTCCAACCATGTTCTAGCTCTGTCTCTTACAGCAAAAGGGAAAAGCATGAGCCTGTAGACTTCAGGATCTACTCCATTAGTCTTAACAGTCTCACAAATCTGCAAGAACTCAGTTAAAAACTGATAGGGATCTTCTGATGGAAGTCCATGAAATTTGCAGTTCTGTTGCATTAGAGCAACTAGTTGAGGCTTCAGCTCAAAATTGTTTGCTCCAGTGGCAGGGATTGAGATGCTTCTTCCATAAAAATTGGAAGTAGGTGTAGTATAATCACCAAGCATCCTCCTTGCATTATTGTTGTTGTCATTATTTTCGGCTGCCATCTCCTCTCCCTTTTCAAAAATTTCTGTAAGGTTGTCTCTGGATTGTTGTATTTTAGCTTCTCTTAGTTTCCTCTTCAGAGTCCTTTTAGGTTCAGGATCTGCTTCAACAAGAATATTCTTGTCCTTACTCCTGCTCATATGAGAAAGAAGGGAACAGAAAATAATAATAGGGATCCTCTTTACCATAGTAGAGAGATTCCTTTATGTGAGTATAAGAATAAAAGAATAGAAGAAGGAGAAGAGAAAAATTTGAACACAGAGGAAAAGAGAGGGTTCGAATTTTGAGATGAAGAGAAGTGTTAGTAATTGAATAAAATAAATAGAAAGAGATGAGAAGGAGAGAATTTCGAAAATTGTTTTTGAAAAAAGGTTAGTGATTTTCGAAAATTAAGAGAAGAAATAAAATTAAAATTAAAAGTTTGAAACAATTAGTTAATTAAAAGAATTTTGAAAAAGAGGGAGGTTGATTTTCGAAAATTAGAAAGAGAAAAGTAGTTAGGTGGTTTTGAAAGAGACAAGAATTAGTAAAACAAACAAAAAGTCAATTAGTTAGTTGAAAAAGATTTGAAAATCAATTTTGAAGAGATAAGAAGTTAGAAAAGATTTTTTTGAAATCAAATTTTTGAAAAGATATGATTGAAAAGATATTTTAAAAAGGATTTAATTTTTAAAATTAAAATTGATTACTTGACTAACAAGAAACTAAAAGATATGATTCTAGAATTTAAAGATTAAACCTTTCTTAACAAGAAAGTAACAAACCTCAAATTTTTGAATCAATCACATTAATTGTTAGCAAAGTTTTCAAAAATTTGAAATGAAATTAAGAAAAATATTTTGAAAATATTTTTTTTAAATTTTCGAAAATCATAAAAGAAAAAATGAAGAAGATTTGATTTTTGAAAAAGTTTTGAAAAAATAGGATTTTTAAAATTGAAATCTTGACTTGACTAACAAGAAACAACTTATTTTAAAAATTTTTGACTAAGTCAACCCAAAGATTTCGAATTTTTGAGAGAAATAAGGGAAATATATTTTTTTCTTATTTTTGAATTTTTAATGATGAGAGAAAAACACAAAAATGACCCAAAACATGAAAATTTTGGATCAAAACACATGATGCATGCAAGAACACTATAAATGTCAAGATGAACACCAAGAACACTTTGAAGCTCAAGATGAACATCAAGACTTATTTTTGAAAAATTTTCAAGAAAAGAAAAACATGCAAGACACTATGAATGCAAGAATGCATACGAAAAACAATAAAAGACATAAAACAAGAAAATATGAAGATCAAACAAGAGGACTTACCAAGAACAACTTGAAGATCATGAAGAACACATGCATGAGTTTTCGAAAAATGCAAAAGTTTTTAAAACATGTAATTGACACCAAACTTAAAAATTGACACTAGACTCAAACAAGAAACACTAAAATATTTTTGGTTTTTATGATTTTATTAATTTTTTTTTTGGATTTTTCGAAAATTATTTTTTTTCAAAAACGAAAACAAATAAAAAATTTTTGAAAGATTTTTGAAAACTTTTTGAAAAGAAAATTACCTAATCTGAGCAACAAAATGAACCGTCAGTTGTCCAAACTCAAACAATCCCCGGCAACGGCGCCAAAAACTTGGTGCACGAAATTGTGATCATCAACAATGGCGCCAAAGACTTGGAGCTCTTAAACGTGAATCACACTTTGTCACAATTTCGCACAACTAACCAGCAAGTGAATTGGGTCGTCCAAGTAATACCTTACGTGAGTAAGGGTCGATCCCACGGAGATTGTTGGTATGAAGCAAGCTATGGTCATCTTGTAAATCTCAGTTAGGCGGATTCAAATGGTTATAATGGTTTTCGAAAATAAAGATAAATAAACATAAAACAAAGAAAGAGATACTTATGTAATTCTTTGGAAGAAATTTCATATAAGTGTATGGAGATGCTTTGTCCCTTCTGAATCTCTGCTTTCCTACTGCCTTCCTCCAATCATTCTTACTCCTTTCTATGGCAAGTTGTACGTAGGGCATCACCGTTGTCAATGGCTACTTCCCATCCTCTCATTGAAAATGGTCCAAATGCTCTGTCACAGCACGGCTAATCATCTGTCGGTTCTTGATCATGTCGGAATAGAATCTATTGATTCTTTTGCGTCTGTCACTACGCCCAACAATCGCGAGTTTGAAGCTCGTCACAGTCATTCAATCCCTGAATCCTACTCAGAATACCACAGACAAGGTTTAGACTTTCCGGATTCTCAAGAATGGCCGCTAATAATTCTAGCTTATACCACGAAGATTTTGGTTAAGGAATCCAAGAGATATTCACTCTAGCTTTCGCTTGTAGAACGGAAGTGGTTGTCAGGCACGCGTTCATAAGGACGGATGATGATGAGTGTCATGGATCATCACATCCAACAGGTTGAAGTACGAGTAATATCTTAGAATAAGAATAAGCTTGAATTGAATAAAAGAACAATAGTAATTGCATTAAAACTCGAGGTACAGCAAAGCTCCACACCTTAATCTATGGTGTGTAGAAACTCCACCGTTGAAAATACATAAGTGATCAAGGTCCAGGCATGGCCGAATGGCCAGCCCCATGAACGTGATCAATAGTCTCCTCAGATGAATAATAGATTAAAACTGAGACCAAATATGTCTAATACAATAGTAAAATGTCCTATTTATACTAGACTAGTTACTAGGATTTACAGAAATAAGTCTAAATGTAGAAATCCACTTCCAAGGCCCACTTTGGTGTGTGCTTGGGCTGAGCTTGAGCTTTACACGTGCAGAGGCTTCTCTTGGAGTTAAACTCCAAGTTGTAACGTGTTTCTGGCATTTAACTCTAGTTTGTGATGTGTTTCTGGCGTTTTACTCCAGAATGCAGCATGAAACTGGCGTGAAACGCCAGTTTGCGTCATCTAAACTCGAATAAAGTATGAACTATTATATATTTCTGGAAAGCTCTGGATGTTTACTTTCCAACGCCATTGAGACCGCGCTATTTGGAGTTTTGTAGCTCTAGAAAATCCATTTCAAGTGCAGGGAGGTCAGAATCCAACAGCATCAGCAGTCCTTTGTCAGCCTGAATCAGATTTTTGCTCAGGTCCCTCAATTTTAGCTAGAAAATACCTGAAATCACAAAAAAACATACAAAATCATAGTAAAGTAGCTAGATCCTACTAAAAACTACCATAAAACAATGCAAAAAAGCGTATAAATTATCCGCTCATCATTGACCTCACAACATTTGCAAAGAACTCCTTTATCATGATTGCACTTATGTCTGTGAGAGGTTCACACAGTAGTTCCCATCTCCTCTCTACGGTTATTCTTCTCATGATGGGGTATTCCCCTTCTTTCAATCTGAAACCCATCTCTGGAATGACTTGTTTTGATTCCATTATCCTGTGATATCTATTCATGAAATTAAGACTTAAATCTCTTGGTATCATAGGTTGGTGGTTCGTCTACAGCTGGTTCCTTTCCTTTCCTTCTTTTGGAACTTGATGAAGCCATGAATTGAAATAGGAAAGAAAGGAGAAGAAAAGATGAACTTTGGTTAAGGCACGGTTTAGGATGGAAGGGGGAAGAAGTTGGGTATTGTGTGTTATCTTTAGATAAGAAAGGGCTGCTGTAACGTGTTTGGGGGAGACAAGAATGATGTAAATATTATGGAGGACTAATGGTATGTGGGCTTAAGAAGTGTTGCTGCCAATTTATAGAAGGCATGAAGTCTTGAAACAAAACAATAGGTTGGAGGATTCGGTTAAGTTGCAATGAAAGGTGAGGATTGAGCATGTCTTTATTGAAAATCTATGGAATGGACGGTGTGCATGTAGAGATGGGTGAAGACAAGGATTGCTCCTTCATTGGGAATATGTGGTTCGGCCTCCTAGGTGTTAAACCATGCAGATTTTGTTTCCAAGAGAACATAATTCCCTAAGCACATGTGATTCACTTTTCCCCTTTTGTGACAACTGTAAATGCATGAGCTTTGTCCTTTTCTCAAATTTCATCATTCCTATCCACGTGAATCAAGGAAATAGTGAGTTCACACTTTGAATTCAATACGGTGGAGTGAAGAGTAATAAAGAAAAACAAAATTTATTATATGTTTCTTATTTATGAATAACCAATTATGCCCCCATAGACATTGAACAAAATTTTGGTGAATACCAAACTTGTTTCCTTCTAAGTGATCTATATAAAACCCAATGAATATCTGTCATAATTGGTATATTCATTATAAGGAACATTTTATTTGCTACCATACTTCCATAAACTCATAAAATGATGCAATGTATGGTTTATCTATTCATGAATTTGGCCCTTTGAGTAAAAGTGATTTTCTTGAAATTCATAGCATATATAGACACCAAACTTAATGTTTGGCTATCTACTTAAATATAATGAATGAGTATATATCCTAAAATGGTTCTATGATCAATCATGCTTGAAAAACCGTTTTAAAGTGCCTTTTGGCACACCAAACTTAGGAATCAAACATATGCTTCAAAATTATGTGTGCAGTTATCAAATCTACTCATGAGAGTTCAAATTTATGCAAGAAGAACCATCAATTATTGAAATTAAAACAAAAGCAAGAATATTAAATCATGGACTGCCTTCCGTGGAGCGCTCTTTTATTGTCACTAGCTTGACATTGGGTCCTTGTTAGGGTGGCTGATGATTATGGTGCCTCAGCTTGTCTCCTCTCACTGTAAGCCTTCTTCTTGTGCCTTGATGATCAATTTCTATATGCTCCAACGAGAGTATCTTATTGACAGTGTAATAATCATCAGTTTGTGGATCTGTCTCCAACTGTTGGTATATCAGTTGCACTTTGTCTCCTTTAGAGAACCCTTCAGTTGGGATTCTTTTGTTTCTCCACCCTTTTGGAACCCTTTTCTTGCTCTTCTTTCCTTTTTTGGTGGCTCTTCTATCTTGACAGTAGGCTGTATGTCAAGGTCTGCCTTCATAGTGATCAACTCTTCACTCTCCTCCTGCCTTCTCTTCTCATTCTTTGCATCGTCATTCCCCTTTTGCTCTTCTTCATTGTTTGTCTTTTGCTTTGGAGGTGAGTTGATGAGCACTTCAATGGGTTTTTCTTCCCAATGCAAGTCTTCTTCTTTGACCCTCATGCAACTTTTCTCTTCAACAGTATGTTGTATTTTCTGAAAGACATTTAGAGTGATCTTTTCATCATGTACCCTCCAAGTCATTTCTACTTATTCCACATCAATGATGGCCCTTGTTGTGGCCAAGAAAGGTCTTCCCAATATAATAGAATCACTCCCCTCTTCTCCTAAGTCCAAGATTACAAAATCTGTTGGAAATATAAATTTCCCTACTTTGACCAAGAGATTTTCAATCACACCCTTTGGAATTACCATTGATCTATCCACTAGCTCCAATGACATATGTGTAGGCTTCACTTCTTCTATAAATAGCCATCTCATCATAGATAAAGGCATCAGGTTGATACTGGATCCTAAATCACATAGTGCCTTATCAATGGATATGTTACCAATGGTACAAGGCAAAAAGAAACTCCCGGGGTCTTTGAATTTCGGTGGGAGGCCTTCTTGGATCAATGCACTGCATTCTTGTGTCAAGATCACTGCCTCTTTTTCATTCCAGCTTCTCTTTTTGTTGATAAGCTCTTTTAAGAACTTTGCATACAGAGGCATCTGCTCCAATGCTTCAGCAAGTGGAATATTTATTTCCAGGTTCTTAAAAATTTCCAGGAACTTGGGAAATTTTTGGTCCTTAATCTCCTTCTGAAATCTTTGAGGATACGGCAGGGGAGGGTTGCAAGGCTTCACCATCTTCCTCTGTTCTTGTGATTGTTCCTCCATGATTTGCTTTCCCTTCTTTGAAGCTTGTGGTTCTTCCTCTTTCTCCTTGAGCTTCCCTTGGTCTTGCTTGTTTGCTGTCACCTATTCCTTGTTAATGTCCTCATCATTCTCAGCTGGTCTCTTGTTAGCTTCTTTATCCTTTTCCAAGATTCTTCCACTCCTTAATTGGATTGCTTTGCATTCTTCTTTGGGATTGAAAATAGTGTCACTTGGTAATGCATTGGGTGCTCTTTCAGCCACTGCTTGTTTGGACAATTGGCCAATTTGCCTTTCCAGATTCCTCGTTGAAGCTTCATGGTTCTTACTGGTTAACTCTTGCTGTTTCATCATCTTCTCCATCATAATTTCCAAGTTGGAGATCCTTTGAGCTTCTTGGGGTGATTGTGGTTGATTATGGGATGTTGAGGGTGGATGATAGTTATTTTGGTTAGTGGATGGGTTGTTGAGTGGATAGTAGTTGGATGGGGATTGGTTGTTTGGCGGTTTTCTGTATTGGTTTTGGTTTGTGTTTTGATGGTTTGTGTTTCTAGAATTGTTCTGGTTTGAGTTTTTCTGCCAAGATTATTGGTTTTGGTTGTCTCCCCATATTAGATTAGGGTGGTTCCTCCAGGATGAGTTGTAGGTATCTCCATGGAATTCATTTTGACCAGCACCTTGATTGTGCATGTATTGGACTTGCTCTTGTTGCTGCTCTTCATGGTTTTCTTCACTTTGTCCCCATGTAGGTGATGGTTGATTTGTTGTGTTCACTGCAGCTACTTGAAGACCATCAATCCTCTTGGCCATCATCTCTATTTGTTGTTAAATTTGTTGATGCATCACCTTGTTTTGTGCCAAGATGGTATCCACACCTTCCAGCTCCAATACACCCTTTCTTTGAGCTGGTTGGCATTGCATTTGATGAGCATAGAAGTATTGGTTATTCGCCACAGTGTCTATGAGATTTTGAGCTTCCTCAGCTGTCTTCATTAGTTGCACTGATCCTCCAGTAGAATAATCCAAAGCTTCTTGAGCTTTTAAAGTCAATCCTTCATAGAAATTTTGAAGTATGTCTCATGCATTAAACATCTCTGGTGGACACTTCCTAATTAAGGCTTTGTACCTCTCCCAGGCCTCATAAAGTGATTCTCCTTCCATTTAAGTGAAGGTTTGCACCTCTGTCTTCAATCTTATGATTCTCTGAGGTGAGTATAACTTGGCTAGGAATTTGCTCACTAAATCCTCCCTGTTGTTGATGCTTTCTTTGGGAAATGCTTCTAATCATTGAGTTGCCTTATCCCTCAAGGAAAATGGAAACAGCAGCAACTTATAGATGTTTGGGTGTACACCATTTATCTTAACTGTGTCACATATCCTCAGAAACATGGCTAGATGCTGGTTTGGATCTTACAAGGGACCTCCTCCATAAGAACAGTTGTTCTGCACCAAAATGAAGAGTTGAGACTTCAATTCAAAGTTGTTAGCATGCACATTTGGAGTGAGTATGCTACTCCTACAGTGTCTTGCATTGGAGAATGTGTAGGAGGTTAGAACTCTCCTTTGGGGTTGGACATTGTTAGCCACTTCATCTGGTGGATTAGGGACATTCCCTTCCATCTCTTGATTCTCTTCCTCTGAGTCTGCTTCTCCAACAACTCCTTTCCCTCTTGCTTCTCTTCTTATTCTTCGGAGAGTTCTCTCGTCTTGGTCACAAAAGGTGGAGACCTCTCTCTTTGCTTCTGACATACACACAAACCAACAACACAAGTAGAGTACTCTATTGCTAGAGTGATGTTAAAGTTAGTGAAACAAAATCTCAAAAAGTTAGTGGGCTTGACAAAAACAAAGAAAAAATACTTAATCTACATTATCACCCTACTTAATCATTGTCAATCCATATCAATCCCCAGCAATGGCGCCAAAAACTTGATGAGGGAAAAGCGATTCCACACAAACTCACCGGCAAGAGTACTGGGTCGCATCAAGTAGTAATAACTCATAAGAGTGAGGTTGATCCCACAGAGATTGATGGATTGGGAAACTTTAGTTAGGTGATGAATTTAGTTAAGCAAATATTTGATGATTTGAGTGAAATTTGATTAACAAAAGTAAAATTGCAAGAAAATAAAAGGGAGAAGATAAATTAGCTGAATCTTAAAGTACAGAAGAAGTAAATTGCAGAAATTTAAAATGTAAGAAAGTAAACAAGCTGAAACATAAACAGCAAGAAAGGTAAATTACTGAAACTTAAAGTGCAAGAAACTTAAATTGCTGAATCTAAATTGCTAGGAAATGTAAATTGCTTGAAGAATAAAGGGATTTGGGTATTGGGATTCAAAGTGAACTAGAAAATAGAAGTGCAAAAAATTAAAGAAGTATGAGATGAAGAGAAATTGTAGATGAACCAAAATAGAAATGAAAAATTTTAGAAGAAACAAAACAGCAAGAAAGCTTAGCTCAATTATGAAATCCTAAAAGAAAAATTGACAATTGCAAAAGAGTAACAAAAACAGAAAGCAAATCTAGATCTCAATTACTCTCTTGACCAAACAGTAAAGAAGAAATTGCAGAAGAAATGAAAACAGAAGAGAAAGTTAAGATCAAAATTCCAATTCTTAGAACTATAAAGACAAAAAGTAAAAGAGGATTCTCAGATGAAGAATTTCATTGGAGTTCTTCAATCCGAAAAATTTTAAATATGTGCACACGCAAAGCCTTGTGCGTACGCACACACAGGGGAATGCCTTTTGTCTAGAGCGCTACCACAACTTGTCCGCGCATATAACTAATGAAGATTTATAACCTATGCACATGCACACGTTGGAAAGCGCTATCTGTTGAGGGCGCTAGCACACCTTGTGCGAGCAAATAGAATTATGAAATTTTGTACTTATGCGTACGCACACCTCTATGCATACACACACTTTTTTGAAAATCTCTTTAGGCGTACGCACGCACACCCCTGTACGTACGCACATGCCCTTTTTTTAGACTTAAAATTTGTTTTTAACTATTCCACCTTCCCAACAAGCTTGTAAGCTTCTGTGACACCATTTTAAGACTCTTGGGCGTATCTTCGGCCGTTGAAACATGGAAAAGGTCTTAGGAGAATTTAATTTGGGTTTTACTTTGAAAAGTTAGCTAAGGGAGGTTTAGGTTTCTAGTGTACTGAGGATGAGTTTCGTTGAAAGAGAAGGAAGGGTAGTGAACTTGGTGATTACTGACAATGAATTGAGAAACTGATGAATTAATGAGTTCGGAATGGAATTAAGAACTGATGATGCTTATTGTGAGCTTGATGGATATTGAAGGAAAGTGTGTTAGGCACTATATCCTTGGAATGTTGAGAATTGATAATTGATTGTAATTTGAGATGAAGAATGGTGATGACTAGTGATAATTTGAGGTGGATGGACTTGTTGAATGTGGACAGTGTGCCAGGTACTATATCATTGGGTTAAGTACGATGAGATCTCAAAAAGAAAAGATGATCTTATTGAATGTGAAAAGTGTGCCAGAAACTATATCCTTGGGTTAAGCATGATGGTGTGCAGGGCACTATATCCCTGGGAATGAATTATGATTGATAATCTTTTCTGTTGTAAGAGTGTGACATGCACTATATCCTTGTGTTACGCATGCGAGTGTGTCGGGCACTATATCCGTGGGCGTGGTAGAAAAGCTACATCTGAAAGGATGTGTCGGGTTGGCATTTATAGGCCGACAAGTGATATCACGAGCCAATAGGACAGACATTTATCATGTGCATCTCTTTTATGTTTGTTTGCTTTGATTATTTGAGTTTGCCTACTTGCTTCTTGAATTACTTGTTTTACTTGCTTGCATTAGCTGTGATTGTCTGGTGCGGAGGAGGATAGGCAGGCGGTGGCGATAGGATCGCACGGAAGTTAGGTTGGTGAAGGCTGTGAGATACAGCAGTGTGTTTAGCATTAGTTAGAATTTTCCTAAGTTTAGATAACCCGGTTTACATTAAAGTTCTTTATTTATTTAATTTATTCTAAGCTTGAATATCCGTATTTGATGTGAAGTTCTAGGATTGCCTTCGGCGTCCCGGAGCCTTACATCTTACTTATTGGGCACTGTTACCATACTGAGAACCTCTGGTTCTCATACCATATTCGGTTGTTTTTCAGATGCAGGTCGCAACCCACCTTGGTGAATTGGTTTGGTGGTGATAGAGCGGAGGATCTCTATCTGTTTTGGAGTCTTTTTGCTTATTTTGTTTATATCTCTCATTTTTGTATTTACTTTTTCCTAGAGGCTTACCTTGAGAGAGAAACTTGTATAAGTTGTTTTAACTTTCATATTTTTGTATGGACTGTATATAGCTAGCTGGCTTAAACTCTGCGAGCCGTGGCTGGGTCTTTATATTATATGCTCTTCTATGTTGTTATATTATATCTATTTCTTGTGCGTTAAGTTAATAGCTTCGTGTGTACATTTTGTGCTTTTCAAATCCTATTTTTGAGCTATATCCTTCATCGGGCTTCTAGAATATATTATTTCTTCTATATATTACATGTATAAGCTTTAGAACTGTCATAACCTCTGATTAACCTTTGCTTTACGACGCGAGTTAAGGCTTAGGGTAATTAGGGTGTTACAACGCCCACTTGAAACAGTGAGTATGGCCCAATGAGGATGGCGATACGCAATGCTCACTTGAGACCGGAATAATGAATTGATTTCCATGAGGACGATGATACGTAACGCCCATGTAAGGGATGTTTTCAGAGATAGGGACAACAATACATACTGCCTATCTCAGATATGTTGTAGGGTGCAGGCAACCAACCAACATGTGAGTTCATGACCTGTTTAGGACTAAACATACATCATGTGCATCTATTTACTATTGGTTGAGTGTGCATATTATATTTGATTTGCCTATCTGAATAATCTATTAATTGCTAATTGTATTACTTGCTATACTTGTTTATTGATTGTGTTTGAATTGTATTCGTGTTTAATACTACTGAATAATAAATTGGACACTAAATGAATAAATTAGATTATTAAGAGTAATGACGGCTATGTTGGAAAAGATTGAGGCTAGAGATAATGGATGAGGCTGAGACTTAGCATATAACACTGTTAGGATTAGTAGAACCCTAAACTTGAACATTGTGCATTTGGGGACTAGGATTGCCTAACGAATTCATGTAATTTTACATAATTTCTATTTGGAACTATTATCCTATTGGGAACCTTCGGGTTTTCACCTGTTGTAGAATTTGTTGATTTTCAAATACAAGACGTGACGGACCTCATTGAGCGTGTAAGACTCCTTTTGGCAAAAGTAAAAACTTGTCTTTTGAGTTTCATTTTGGACTTAGATGTTTTATTCTCCAATTTTGAACATGTATTTGTATATTCCTCTTAGAGGTTCTGTATTACGGAAAAACAAAATTGTATTTTATATATTATGGATTGTAATATTGTCTGGCCAACCTTGTCTTTGCAGGTCGAGACTAATGATTATTATGTATCTTATTTTGAAACATATAAATATATTTTGCTTTGGTATACAACATTCACTCGTGTTAATGTTTTTCGTGTGTGAGTATCGATCATTCGATGTTTTAATTTCTTCACTGGCTCATATATATATCTTTTAAGTGTCGTAGTGACAAATCATCTTTGATTTACGACTTAAGCGTAAAACTCTGTGTAGTAGGGTGTTACAAAATCACTTTCGCATTCAGAGTAGAAAAGTATCCAAACATAAAAAAGAAGTGTTCAATACACTTAAACGTATTTTTCTTCTTTCCAACTCTAAACCAAATACAACATTAATGTGACTCTACCTTCTCAAAGTCATGCTGCATTTTATTGTCTTAACAATCATGAAAGCTTCGTAAAGTTCTTCTATTTTCTACCATTTAAAAAATCTATACGTTTTATTGTCTTAATAATCATGAAAGCTTCGTAAAGTTATTATATTTTCTACCATTTAAAAAATGTGTGCATAAAACTTCATTTTCAGCTAATGATTTATGGAGTTCAGGGATCCTCTCAATTTTTTCTCACTTGAAAAAGTAAACTGTAATCTCTCGCAACACATTTTATAGGTGAGACCAAAAGAAAATATGAGAGAAAACATAAAAGAGTTAAATATTACACTTTATACCTTCAATTGAAAAGATCCATTCATATAGACTTTTGTAACATTATGCCCGAAGATTCTCTTGATTTATAATCCCACTCACAATAGCATAGCTCTACTATACAGAATATTCTATGTTTTTTTTTTTGGAATATATAATAGAAGTTTGGATAGATTTTACACTGATCAACCTCTGTTAGGATTAGTAGAACCCTAAACTTGAACATTGTGCATTTGGGGACTAGGATTGCCTAACGAATTCATGTAATTTTACATAATTTCTATTTGGAACTATTATCCTATTGGGAACCTTCGGTTTTTCACCTGTTGTAGAATTTGTTGATTTTCAAATACAAGACGTGACGGACCTCATTGAGCGTGTAAGACTCCTTTTGGCAAAAGTAAAAACTTGTCTTTTGAGTTTCATTTTGGACTTAGATGTTTTATTCTCCAATTTTGAACATGTATTTGTATATTCCTCTTAGAGGTTCTGTATTACGGAAAAACAAAATTGTATTTTATATATTATGGATTGTAATATTGTCTGGCCAACCTTGTCTTTGCAGGTCGAGACTAATGATTATTATGTATCTTATTTTGAAACATATAAATATATTTTGCTTTGGTATACAACATTCACTCGTGTTAATGTTTTTCGTGTGTGAGTATCGATCATTCGATGTTTTAATTTCTTCACTGGCTCATATATATATCTTTTAAGTGTCGTAGTGACAAATCATCTTTGATTTACGACTTAAGCGTAAAACTCTGTGTAGTAGGGTGTTACAAAATCACTTTCGCATTCAGAGTAGAAAAGTATCCAAACATAAAAAAGAAGTGTTCAATACACTTAAACGTATTTTTCTTCTTTCCAACTCTAAACCAAATACAACATTAATGTGACTCTACCTTCTCAAAGTCATGCTGCATTTTATTGTCTTAACAATCATGAAAGCTTCGTAAAGTTCTTCTATTTTCTACCATTTAAAAAATCTATACGTTTTATTGTCTTAATAATCATGAAAGCTTCGTAAAGTTATTATATTTTCTACCATTTAAAAAATGTGTGCATAAAACTTCATTTTCAGCTAATGATTTATGGAGTTCAGGGATCCTCTCAATTTTTTCTCACTTGAAAAAGTAAACTGTAATCTCTCGCAACACATTTTATAGGTGAGACCAAAAGAAAATATGAGAGAAAACATAAAAGAGTTAAATATTACACTTTATACCTTCAATTGAAAAGATCCATTCATATAGACTTTTGTAACATTATGCCCGAAGATTCTCTTGATTTATAATCCCACTCACAATAGCATAGCTCTACTATACAGAATATTCTATGTTTTTTTTTTTGGAATATATAATAGAAGTTTGGATAGATTTTACACTGATCAACCTCTGTTAGGATTAGTAGAACCCTAAACTTGAACATTGTGCATTTGGGGACTAGGATTGCCTAACGAATTCATGTAATTTTACATAATTTCTATTTGGAACTATTATCCTATTGGGAACCTTCGGTTTTTCACCTGTTGTAGAATTTGTTGATTTTCAAATACAAGACGTGACGGACCTCATTGAGCGTGTAAGACTCCTTTTGGCAAAAGTAAAAACTTGTCTTTTGAGTTTCATTTTGGACTTAGATGTTTTATTCTCCAATTTTGAACATGTATTTGTATATTCCTCTTAGAGGTTCTGTATTACGGAAAAACAAAATTGTATTTTATATATTATGGATTGTAATATTGTCTGGCCAACCTTGTCTTTGCAGGTCGAGACTAATGATTATTATGTATCTTATTTTGAAACATATAAATATATTTTGCTTTGGTATACAACATTCACTCGTGTTAATGTTTTTCGTGTGTGAGTATCGATCATTCGATGTTTTAATTTCTTCACTGGCTCATATATATATCTTTTAAGTGTCGTAGTGACAAATCATCTTTGATTTACGACTTAAGCGTAAAACTCTGTGTAGTAGGGTGTTACAAAATCACTTTCGCATTCAGAGTAGAAAAGTATCCAAACATAAAAAAGAAGTGTTCAATACACTTAAACGTATTTTTCTTCTTTCCAACTCTAAACCAAATACAACATTAATGTGACTCTACCTTCTCAAAGTCATGCTGCATTTTATTGTCTTAACAATCATGAAAGCTTCGTAAAGTTCTTCTATTTTCTACCATTTAAAAAATCTATACGTTTTATTGTCTTAATAATCATGAAAGCTTCGTAAAGTTATTATATTTTCTACCATTTAAAAAATGTGTGCATAAAACTTCATTTTCAGCTAATGATTTATGGAGTTCAGGGATCCTCTCAATTTTTTCTCACTTGAAAAAGTAAACTGTAATCTCTCGCAACACATTTTATAGGTGAGACCAAAAGAAAATATGAGAGAAAACATAAAAGAGTTAAATATTACACTTTATACCTTCAATTGAAAAGATCCATTCATATAGACTTTTGTAACATTATGCCCGAAGATTCTCTTGATTTATAATCCCACTCACAATAGCATAGCTCTACTATACAGAATATTCTATGTTTTTTTTTTTGGAATATATAATAGAAGTTTGGATAGATTTTACACTGATCAACCTCTGTTAGGATTAGTAGAACCCTAAACTTGAACATTGTGCATTTGGGGACTAGGATTGCCTAACGAATTCATGTAATTTTACATAATTTCTATTTGGAACTATTATCCTATTGGGAACCTTCGGTTTTTCACCTGTTGTAGAATTTGTTGATTTTCAAATACAAGACGTGACGGACCTCATTGAGCGTGTAAGACTCCTTTTGGCAAAAGTAAAAACTTGTCTTTTGAGTTTCATTTTGGACTTAGATGTTTTATTCTCCAATTTTGAACATGTATTTGTATATTCCTCTTAGAGGTTCTGTATTACGGAAAAACAAAATTGTATTTTATATATTATGGATTGTAATATTGTCTGGCCAACCTTGTCTTTGCAGGTCGAGACTAATGATTATTATGTATCTTATTTTGAAACATATAAATATATTTTGCTTTGGTATACAACATTCACTCGTGTTAATGTTTTTCGTGTGTGAGTATCGATCATTCGATGTTTTAATTTCTTCACTGGCTCATATATATATCTTTTAAGTGTCGTAGTGACAAATCATCTTTGATTTACGACTTAAGCGTAAAACTCTGTGTAGTAGGGTGTTACAAAATCACTTTCGCATTCAGAGTAGAAAAGTATCCAAACATAAAAAAGAAGTGTTCAATACACTTAAACGTATTTTTCTTCTTTCCAACTCTAAACCAAATACAACATTAATGTGACTCTACCTTCTCAAAGTCATGCTGCATTTTATTGTCTTAACAATCATGAAAGCTTCGTAAAGTTCTTCTATTTTCTACCATTTAAAAAATCTATACGTTTTATTGTCTTAATAATCATGAAAGCTTCGTAAAGTTATTATATTTTCTACCATTTAAAAAATGTGTGCATAAAACTTCATTTTCAGCTAATGATTTATGGAGTTCAGGGATCCTCTCAATTTTTTCTCACTTGAAAAAGTAAACTGTAATCTCTCGCAACACATTTTATAGGTGAGACCAAAAGAAAATATGAGAGAAAACATAAAAGAGTTAAATATTACACTTTATACCTTCAATTGAAAAGATCCATTCATATAGACTTTTGTAACATTATGCCCGAAGATTCTCTTGATTTATAATCCCACTCACAATAGCATAGCTCTACTATACAGAATATTCTATGTTTTTTTTTTTGGAATATATAATAGAAGTTTGGATAGATTTTACACTGATCAACCTCTGTTAGGATTAGTAGAACCCTAAACTTGAACATTGTGCATTTGGGGACTAGGATTGCCTAACGAATTCATGTAATTTTACATAATTTCTATTTGGAACTATTATCCTATTGGGAACCTTCGGTTTTTCACCTGTTGTAGAATTTGTTGATTTTCAAATACAAGACGTGACGGACCTCATTGAGCGTGTAAGACTCCTTTTGGCAAAAGTAAAAACTTGTCTTTTGAGTTTCATTTTGGACTTAGATGTTTTATTCTCCAATTTTGAACATGTATTTGTATATTCCTCTTAGAGGTTCTGTATTACGGAAAAACAAAATTGTATTTTATATATTATGGATTGTAATATTGTCTGGCCAACCTTGTCTTTGCAGGTCGAGACTAATGATTATTATGTATCTTATTTTGAAACATATAAATATATTTTGCTTTGGTATACAACATTCACTCGTGTTAATGTTTTTCGTGTGTGAGTATCGATCATTCGATGTTTTAATTTCTTCACTGGCTCATATATATATCTTTTAAGTGTCGTAGTGACAAATCATCTTTGATTTACGACTTAAGCGTAAAACTCTGTGTAGTAGGGTGTTACAAAATCACTTTCGCATTCAGAGTAGAAAAGTATCCAAACATAAAAAAGAAGTGTTCAATACACTTAAACGTATTTTTCTTCTTTCCAACTCTAAACCAAATACAACATTAATGTGACTCTACCTTCTCAAAGTCATGCTGCATTTTATTGTCTTAACAATCATGAAAGCTTCGTAAAGTTCTTCTATTTTCTACCATTTAAAAAATCTATACGTTTTATTGTCTTAATAATCATGAAAGCTTCGTAAAGTTATTATATTTTCTACCATTTAAAAAATGTGTGCATAAAACTTCATTTTCAGCTAATGATTTATGGAGTTCAGGGATCCTCTCAATTTTTTCTCACTTGAAAAAGTAAACTGTAATCTCTCGCAACACATTTTATAGGTGAGACCAAAAGAAAATATGAGAGAAAACATAAAAGAGTTAAATATTACACTTTATACCTTCAATTGAAAAGATCCATTCATATAGACTTTTGTAACATTATGCCCGAAGATTCTCTTGATTTATAATCCCACTCACAATAGCATAGCTCTACTATACAGAATATTCTATGTTTTTTTTTTTGGAATATATAATAGAAGTTTGGATAGATTTTACACTGATCAACCTCTGTTAGGATTAGTAGAACCCTAAACTTGAACATTGTGCATTTGGGGACTAGGATTGCCTAACGAATTCATGTAATTTTACATAATTTCTATTTGGAACTATTATCCTATTGGGAACCTTCGGTTTTTCACCTGTTGTAGAATTTGTTGATTTTCAAATACAAGACGTGACGGACCTCATTGAGCGTGTAAGACTCCTTTTGGCAAAAGTAAAAACTTGTCTTTTGAGTTTCATTTTGGACTTAGATGTTTTATTCTCCAATTTTGAACATGTATTTGTATATTCCTCTTAGAGGTTCTGTATTACGGAAAAACAAAATTGTATTTTATATATTATGGATTGTAATATTGTCTGGCCAACCTTGTCTTTGCAGGTCGAGACTAATGATTATTATGTATCTTATTTTGAAACATATAAATATATTTTGCTTTGGTATACAACATTCACTCGTGTTAATGTTTTTCGTGTGTGAGTATCGATCATTCGATGTTTTAATTTCTTCACTGGCTCATATATATATCTTTTAAGTGTCGTAGTGACAAATCATCTTTGATTTACGACTTAAGCGTAAAACTCTGTGTAGTAGGGTGTTACAAAATCACTTTCGCATTCAGAGTAGAAAAGTATCCAAACATAAAAAAGAAGTGTTCAATACACTTAAACGTATTTTTCTTCTTTCCAACTCTAAACCAAATACAACATTAATGTGACTCTACCTTCTCAAAGTCATGCTGCATTTTATTGTCTTAACAATCATGAAAGCTTCGTAAAGTTCTTCTATTTTCTACCATTTAAAAAATCTATACGTTTTATTGTCTTAATAATCATGAAAGCTTCGTAAAGTTATTATATTTTCTACCATTTAAAAAATGTGTGCATAAAACTTCATTTTCAACTAATGATTTATGGAGTTCAGGGATCCTCTCAATTTTTTCTCACTTGAAAAAGTAAAGTGTAATCTCTCGCAACACATTTTATAGGTGAGACCAAAAGAAAATATGAGAGAAAATATTAAAGAGTTAAATATTACACTTTATACCTTCAATTGAAAAGATCCATTCATATAGACTTTTGTAACATTATGCCCGAAGATTCTCTTGATTTATAATCCCACTCACAATAGCATAGCTCTACTATACAGAATATTCTAAGTTTTTTTTTGGAATATATAATAGAAGTTTGGATAGATTTTACACTGATCAACCTCTGTTAGGATTAGTAGAACCCTAAACTTGAACATTGTGCATTTGGGGACTAGGATTGCCTAACGAATTCATGTAATTTTACATAATTTCTATTTGGAACTATTATCCTATTGGGAAACTTCGGGTTTTCACCTGTTGTAGAATTTGTTGATTTTCAAATACAAGACGTGACGGACCTCATTGAGCGTGTAAGACTCCTTTTGGCAAAAGTAAAAACTTGTCTTCTGAGTTTCATTTTGGACTTAGATGTTTTATTTTCCAATTTTGAACATGTATTTGTATATTCCTCTTAGAGGTTCTGTATTACGGAAAAACAAAATTGTATTTTATATATTTTGGATTGTAATATTGTCTGGCCAACCTTGTCTTTGCAGGTCGAGACTAATGATTATTATGTATCTTATTTTGAAACATATAAATATATTTTGCTTTGGTATACAACATTCACTCGTGTTAATGTTTTTCGTGTGTGAGTATCGATCATTCGATGTTTTAATTTCTTCACTGGCTCATATATATATCTTTTAAGTGTCGTAGTGACAAATCATCTTTGATTTACGACTTAAGCGTAAAACTCTGTGTAGTAGGGTGTTACAAAATCACTTTCGCATTCAGAGTAGAAAAGTATCCAAACATAAAAAAGAAGTGTTCAATACACTTAAACGTATTTTTCTTCTTTCCAACTCTAAACCAAATACAACATTAATGTGACTCTACCTTCTCAAAGTCATGCTGCATTTTATTGTCTTAACAATCATGAAAGCTTCGTAAAGTTCTTCTATTTTCTACCATTTAAAAAATCTATACGTTTTATTGTCTTAATAATCATGAAAGCTTCGTAAAGTTATTATATTTTCTACCATTTAAAAAATGTGTGCATAAAACTTCATTTTCAGCTAATGATTTATGGAGTTCAGGGATCCTCTCAATTTTTTCTCACTTGAAAAAGTAAAGTGTAATCTCTCGCAACGCATTTTATAGGTGAGACCAAAAGAAAATATGAGAGAAAACATAAAAGAGTTAAATATTACACTTTATACCTTCAATTGAAAAGATCCATTCATATAGACTTTTGTAGCATTATGCCCGAAGATTCTTTTGATTTATAATCCCACTCACAATAGCATAGCTCTACTATACAGAATATTCTAAGTTTTTTTTTTTTTGGAATGTATGATAGAAGTTTGGATAGATTTTACACTGATCAACCTCTATTAAGATTAGTAGAACCCTAAACTTGAACATTGTGCATTTGGGGACTAGGATTGCCTAACGGATTCATGTAATTTTACATAATTTCTATTTGGAACTATTATCCTATTGGGAACCTTCGGGTTTTCACCTGTTGTAGAATTTGTTGATTTTCAAATACAAGACGTGATGGACCTCATTGAGCATGTAAGACTCCTTTTGGCAAAAGTAAAAACTTGTCTTTTGAGTTTCATTCTGGACTTAGATGTTTTATTCTCCAATTTTGAACATGTATTTGTATATTCCTCTTAGAGGTTTTGTATTACGGAAAAATAAAATTATATTTTATATATTTTGGATTGTAATATTGTCTGGCCAACCTTGTCTTTGCAGGTCAAGACTAATGATTATTATGTATCTTATTTTGAAACATATAAATATATTTTGCTTTAGTATACAACATTCACTCGTGTTAATGTTTTTCATGTGTGTGTGTGTGTGTGACAAATCATCTTTGATTTACGACTTAAGCGTAAAACTCTGTGTAGTAGGGTGTTACAAAATCACTTTCGCATTCAGAGTAGAAAAGTATTCAAATGTTTTTCGTGTGTGAGTATCGATCATTCGATGTTTTAATTTCTTCACTGACTCATATATATATATATATACATAAAAAAGAAGTGTTCAATACACTTAAACGTATTTTTCTTCTTTCCAACTCTAAACCAAATACAACATTAATGTGACTCTACCTTCTCAAAGTCATGCTGCATTTTATTGTCTTAACAATCATGAAAGCTTCGTTAAGTTCTTCTATTTTCTACCTTTTCTATTTTCTACCTTTTAAAAAATCTGTATGTTTTATTGTCTTAACAATCATGAAAGCTTCGTAAAGTTGTTATATTTTCTACCATTTAAAAAATGTGTGCATAAAACTTCATTTTCAGCTAATGATTTATGGAGTTCAGGGATCCTCTCAATTTTTTCTCACTTGAAAAGGTAAAGTGTAATCTCTCGCAACACATTTTATAAGTGAGACCAAAAGAAAATGAGAGAGAACATTAAAGAGTTAAATATTACACTTTATACCTTCAATTGAAAAGATCCATTCATATAGACTTTTGTAACATTATGCCTGAAGATTCTCTTGATTTATAATCCCACTCACAATAGCATAGCTCTACTATACAGAATATTCTAAGTTTTTTTTTGGAATATATAATAGAAGTTTGGATAGATTTTACACTGATCAACTTATGTTAGGTATGTCTTTATGATCAAAGAACACGTGTGGGAGCACTTACCGATCAACTATAAAGCAACTGTTACGGTGTAGAGAAGAATAAAACCTCGTCCTTGTGAAATACATTCCAAGTATTACCTGTATGGGTTGTGTTTCGGCCCAGCCAGACGAGGAAAAGTTCACTTTGCGAACAGAAACCTCCCTCATAACTTCAAAGAACCATTGGTGGAAATGATTCGAGCAAACAACAATCTGTTCGCCTGGACACCAGCCGACATGCCGGGGATTTACCTCCAGTTCATGTCACACCACCTAGCTGTGAAGGCAGAAACTAAATCGGTGGCACAGAGAACAAGAAAAATGTCCCTGGAAAGAGCTAACGAAGTGGCCAAGCAAACGACCAGCTTGCTAGAAGCAGGATTCATCCGAGAACTGGACTACACGACCTGACTGTTAAACGTAGTCCTGGTCAAAAAAAGCCAATGGGAAGTGAAGGATATGTGTAGACTATTCCGATCTCAACAAAACATGCCCTAAGTACTCCTCCCCCCTAACATTAACGCTCTAGTGGACGTAGCCGCAGAGTATCAGTTTCTGAGTTTCCTGGACGCATGCTCTGGCTAAAATCAGATTCTGATGCATCGACCAGACGAGAAAAAAACGGCGTTCACAACGCCAGGGGGTACATACTGCTACAAGTTGATGCCATTTGGACTAAAAAACATAGGAGCCACTTATCAAAGACTGATGAATAAGGTCTTTAGACCTTATTGGCCGGACAGTAAAAGTATACGTAGACGACATCCTGGTGAATACCACCCAGTCGGAAGACCTCATCAGTGATCTGGAGACTGTTTGCGTCCCTCGAGAGACACAACATGAGACTAAACCCTCTCAAGCATGCCTTTGCCGTAGAGGCCGAAAAGTTCATAAGATTCATGATAACTCAGAGAGGAGTGGAGGCTAATCCTAAAAAATGTGAAACAATCCTACAAATGAAGAGCACGAGATGCGTTAAGGACGTGCAACGGTTCCTCGACGCGTCGGTAGATAGGGCACTCCCATTCTTCAACTTGATTAAAAAAGGGGATTGCGTGCAGCATGCGAGGAGGCTTTCCACCATATCAAATGAATACTGTCGGCACCCCCGGTTCTCAAAAAACCCAAGGACTCCGAAACATTGTACCTGTACCTAGCCGTAACCGACGTAGCCTTGGCGGCCGTCATGATACGAGAAGAAGGAAGGATCCAACAACCGATATATTTTGTTAGCAAGGCATTTCAAGGAGCGGAGCTGAGATATAGTTAGTCGGAAAAGTTAGCGTATGCGCCACTAACCTCATCTAGAAGGCTATGACAATACTTCCAAAGTCATCGTGTCGCCGCCAGGTCAGATCAAGCGATACATCGAGTCCTGCAAAAACCAGACCTGGCGGGACGGATGATGACCTGGGCAATTGAACTATTTCAGTACGACCTGCAGTACGAGTCCAGACACGCGATCAAGGTCGGGCCATGGCCAACTTTCTTGTAGAGGTCACGGGAGACCCTCATGAAGCCCCGGGCACGCGGTGGAAGCTCCACGTTGACGGAGCCTCCAACCAAACGTCTAAAGGAGGAGGAATAATCCTCGAGAGCCCGTCGGGGATAGTGTATGAACAATCTATCAAGTTCGAGTTCCCGGTCTCCAACAATCAACAAAATATGAAGCCCTTATCGGCGACTTGCTACTATAAAAAAAAAGTAGTGGTATCGAGGGTAGAAGTGAACAGTGACTCTCAGGTCGTCACCTCCCAAATCAATAGGATGTATCAAGCCAAAGACCCCCTACTGTAGAAATACCTAAAAAAGGTTAAGGACTTTAAAAAAGTAGTATAGTATGTCCCGAGGGAGAGGAACACACGTGCCAACCTCCTATCCAAACTAGCCAGCACAAAATCAGGAACAGAAAATCGTTCCTTAATTCAAGACTTGGTGAAAGAACCGACAGTCGCCCTGTGTGCAACCCGAGCAGACGTTGATCCTTCATAGATCGACCCAATCATCAATTTCTTGGAGTGTGGCAAGCTCCCTGACGACCACAAGAATGCAACGGCATTGAGAAGAGAGGCTGCAAAGTACACAATAGTGCAGGCCAACTGTTTAAGAGAGAGCTAAATCAACCCCTATAGAAGTGCCTACGACCCGAGTAAACGGATTACGTTCTCAGGGAGGTCCACGAGGGTTGTTGCAGCCATCACATAAGGGGAAGGCTTTGGCTCGGAAGCTCGTCGAAGCCGATTACTTTTGGCCCACGAAGATGGCAGACTCCCAAAAATTCGTCAGGAGGTGCAAGAAGTGCCAGAAAAATGCTAGCTTCCACAAGGTGCCGACAGCCAAACTCGGCCTACTAATGGCCTCACGGCCTTTTAGTCAATGGCGGATCGACCTCTTGGGTCCTTTCCCAGTTGGCCCTGGACAGCTCAAATACTTAATCGTGGCCATTGATTACTACACAAAGTGGATTGAAGCTGAACCATTGGCCAATATCTCGTTAGGTAACTGCCGTAAGTTCGTTTGGAGACAGATAATTTCCAAGTTCAGAATCACGAAGTCCGTAATATCGGACAATGGGACACAGTTTGTGGACAAGAAGTTTAGGGAGTTCCTAGATGGCTAGGGATAAAACATAGGTTCTCATCAGTAGAACACCCCCAGACAAACGACCAAGTCGAAGCCGCGAACAAAGTCATCCCCCATGGACTAAAAAATGACTCGACCAGAAGAAGGGATCGTGAGCAGATGAACTAGCGTCAGTTCTATGATCGTATAGGACAACAGCTCAATCCTCCACCGGAAAAACGCTCTTCTGACTTACGAGATTGATGCGGTAATCCCTGTGGAGATCGGAGAGCCAAATCCACGATTACTCCTAGGTGGTGTAGACGAGGCCGTCGAGAAAGACTTGGTCAATGAAACCAGGAAAACGGCACACTTGTCGGAAACGGCGCTGAAGCAAAGAATAGCACTTTGCTACAACGCCAAAGTGCTAAGAAAGAAATTTGAGCCAGACGACTTGGTCCTGCAACGCAACAACATAGGCCTCCCCACCCTTGGAGAAGGAAAGCAGGCGGCTAATTGAGAAGGACCATACAGAGTGAAAGAACTGATCGGTAACGGGGCGTATAAACTATAACGCCTGGACGGGAAGGAAATGCCCCGAACATGGAACGTCACAAACTTTACAAGGTTCTACCCTTAAAAGCCAGAGCGACTACTTAACCTACCAACTCAGTAACACGTTTTACCTTGCGTTGAATTTGTTAATTATCATCTGTTGAACTTGTTAACCTTTAATTTTTATCATCACTCGTATACTACCATTTCACTTCATTCTATTTTCATCTCTATTTTTATTAATTGATCTATAGCGATCACAGTTCCCCGGGACTGATCACCCCGGGAGCCCATTGCACCGTTAATGATACGCCACGGCTTCACAGTGAAGCCAAAATTAGAATTTTAATACAATGCCACCATCCGGCTTCTTCGATTACCAACGTGACAAAGCGGTAAACAAATAAACAATTAACAAACCAGAAATTACAAAAACGGTAGTCAAGCCACCAATTACCAATAAGCAAAACGGTGAATCAGTTAAAGAAACTACATGAGTTCAAAAGATCTACACTGACTATTACATAGTTTAACATGACGAACAAATAAAATTACATCACTTTCTCAGGATGTCAACAATCTGACCATTCCAAATAGTCTTGAACGCTCCAGTTGCAGAAGTGTCAAAGTCGGAAAACAGCAGTTTGACTTGGCCTTTAATCGCTTCATTGGTACCATTTATCACCTCCCTAGCCTTCTTCACTGTATCCTTATTCTTCTTCAAATTGGTAACCTCTTCCTTCAGACCGACAGCCTCCTCCTTAGCAGTCTTGGCCAACTTCTCGACCTATACAAGCTTGGCTTCCAAAGCCGTAACCTTAGCCTGGGCCGCAGAAGTGTCGCCGCGAGCGGCATTGAGCTGGGACTCCAGGGTCATCTCCAGCTCCGTAAGTCGGGCAACCGCTTCATCGGAGGTCTTCACCTTCCCATCTGAATCAGCTAACTTCTCCTTTAAAGTCTTAACTTCTAACCTCAAGCTCTCGACCTCCCGAACAGATTGGCGGTACTTCCCATCCAACGTCCTAGCTTAAGTCGGGATACGCTCAGCTTTCCTAGCAATTGTTGCAGCCCTTAACATACATCGGTACATCCATCGAGCCTAAACGCAAAAATCCCCATTAGGAAAGAACTCGTCGGTACCAGACACGAGTCGAGTCAATGAAGCCCCCGATGTCAAAATTCTTCTCCATCACAGTGAGTGACCCCTCAGGACTAAAGGCCGACTTCCACTTACGAGGGTTGTCGATAATCGCAACATCAGAACCCCTTCCAGCCGGCTCGGCCTCAAGAGGCACCACTCCACTGCTGCTCGAACCAGCCGTAACAATTGGGCCGGCAGATTTCGGTGGAGGAAGAGCCGAATGCACCTCGGCACTAGGGGAAGTCGAGTGCTCGACAGAATGTGTCGCAGAACTATCTTTGCTTGCCTTAGGGAGAAATTGGGCCATTAAATCTTCAAGACCAATGCGCTCGGCAGCCATGCTCACTACAGTCAACAAAACAACTCGTTAGCCAAGGATAGACATACAAAAAAAGGAAGGAAAAGAAGAAAAAGAAAAAAATAAATAAATAAAAGGGGGCAACACTACCAACCTACCACGTACCTACATAGCTCCTACCCGTCTCTCGATCACCCATTAAGAGATGGGGGTTGAGATTACTTTTATTAAAGATGGCCAGCAACACATCAACGATGTCCTTGTCCCGCTGAGTCAGGCCCTTGTAGGTTACTTTTGTAAAAGCATGGACCCGGCCCCGAAGCTCCAGTAGGTCGGGATCCGCCGCTCACCCCCCAAGGTTAACCAAAAAGGATGCACTCCTTCGGCAGGTCGGACTTTGAATTACTTGTCCTTAAAACCATAAAATGAATCCTCGAAGGTCCCGAAAATCCATCTGCCCTGGGCAGCTCGGAATGACATAAACCCATTCTTATATCTCCCCTTTTTAGAAAGATTTGTTAAAATAAATAACCAAAGAAACACCTCCACGGAGGCCGGCAAGTCCAGGTATTCACATACCATCTCAAAGCACCAAATTGCGGCCCAACTGTTCGAGTACAACTGCGACGGGGCCACGCGCACCGATTTAAAAGGGCCATCTAGAAAGAGGAGAAAGGGATTCGAACCCCCAAGACGGTGAACATCGCTTTATAAACCCACATCCAGTCGGCAATTCATAGGGTGTTGAGGTCGATTTGGCATATGCGTTCGTGATCGACAGGGATGAATACTTCGTAGCGTCCTTCCTTGTCACAACCCCCGCACAGCTAGTCGCGAAGACAGAACTCCGTGAGCTCCTCTAATGTCATTTGTGAAGGCATACCCTTCACATCCGAGGTGACCCAGGTATATCTGTCAACGGGTGTTCTCAGAAGAGAACGTTACGCCATACCTACAATGGGAGCACCACAAAGTCAGGCTACCAGGTCAGGAAGTCAGGAAAACTAGAACTAATGCTACGAACACAGGGAACTAACAATAAACGCTACAGTAAGCCTATCTACAGTTAAACCAAGGCTAAGTCTACAGCTAAGTAAAGATTTAGCACCTGGAACATATATGGCAAACCCCCCCCCCCAATGTCTACCTAGCATTGTCAAACATGCAAATCCAATGCCTAATCCAAGTAGGCATGAACGAGAAAAAGCACACAGGCAGCATAAACACGCAGTAAAGTTCAAAAGCATGAAAGACAGTAAAAAAAAACTCACCAGGAAGATGATGATGAGTGAAAGGAGTTACAAAATCTTCAAGAAACTCTGCTGAGTCAATTTCAGATGAAAAGCTTCGGAGAACGCGGAAGGAAAACGAAATGTTTGTGGCAGTGATAAGAAAACAAGGAAATGAGGCATGAGGGGAAGAGAAGAAAAACAAAACGAAAGAGTAACTGCCATGGGGAAGGGCGAAGGACAGGGATAAAATGGACTTTTTCCCATACTTTCAAATCAGTCATAAATGCACTTAATTGCAGGCACGAAGAGGCGACAAACGGCACCCCCTCGAAACGGTGAAGCCCACACGCACGTGGAATGAACGCTCCAATCACGAGCTACTGACAGAGCTACTTCCTGGAGGCAGGTCTACTCCAATGGGGCCCGCCCTAGGTGCAAAGTAGAGGAGAAGGCCCTACCCCTTCTCGAGGTACGTCACTATCACCTCATCCTCACTGCATCTGTACAGATTTCTAACTTGAGCGTCGAAATCTTTTTTACAGGTGGTTCCCCCCCTCTCTCTCACACCGCTGCAGCTCGGGAAGTCGCAAAGCCTTAGTCTCCTCACGTTCAAGACCCAGACCCAAGCCTTCACCACCGATCCGTTTGGGACGCGAGGTCACGAACATGTTGGAAAACATTTCGCTCTCCCAAATATTTAAAAAAAATGAGCTAGCTATGATGATAGGAGCTGAATCTAGTTGGGAAATTATAAGAGGGTAGCACAAGTCGCATGTAAATAGGAAAAAACATGTCATAGAAGCAACATAGAACGTGTATTTAAACACTGATTTGTGTGATAAACAAACTCTTGACATCCATAATTAATCTACCAAAAGAAAATGAAAAATAACAAAAGGAAAGCAAGTGGTCCTATAATGTGATGAAGGGCCATGATGAATGATATCATAATTAACAAAGACAAGACAAAGTAAAGCCACTATTTATCTATTTATATTTTCATTAACAACAAGTATTATTAACAATACGAGAGGGATATCATGAAAGCATGGAAGATAAGAGATTCTCGTTACAGAAAGATTAAGATAAAGCGATTATTCTATGGAATTGCAACAATCATCTACCTTAACTGGCTTGAATCTAAATGAATCAATTGAAATTTGGAAGTAGACATGTTCATCACCTAAAATTACTCGCCACGATGGTATGAGAAAGATAAAGTTGATGTACTTTTAAAAGCATCAAATGAACATGCAAGAGAAAAATATTAGACCAAAATGTTCAACCGTGTCCCATTCTTTAAACATGGACCCATCAAATTAGACACTTTACAAGCTGATTACTGCACTAAGAGCAACAGATGTAGCTAAGAATGGTATAGAGAACTAAATTGAATATGAGCAAAGCTTACAATAAAGTAAAATGATGAGCTTTCCTAGAAGCAATGACAAAGAAACTTAATTTTCAGGTTGCCTAGAATATACAGCGTGAATGTAAGATATATAACTATTCATGTAACTCTACCTAATAATTTAAACTTTTGGAATAAACTATTCTAGAACATGCTATGAGAGCTTTTATGAGCAAAATATCTAGGATTCAATTCTTGTTACCCCAAGAAAGGGATCATGTAAGATATATAACAATTTTTGTAACTCTATCTAATAACTCAAACTTTTTGGACAAGTGATTTCATGACAAGAATCATTTATTTTTTATGGATGACAGTATTATATCCTCTAAAGCTACCATGGATAATTGCCAAATCAATCGTCATATTCTAGGTCTTTATGAAATGGTATTGGGTCTGAATTGATTTTGGGAAATCAACTTTGCATGTTTAGCATGATTTTGGGCAATGAGATCCGAACTCAAAACCCGAGGGCCTTCAACAATTCACTGGGTTCCTAATAAGCAAAGTATCCAATACCAACCATGGGTAGATCAGAGAGTCTGGTAGATAAAAGATAACTCTCTCGAATAAGCAAAGTATCACTGCACATTTCTCTAATGCTCATGAAATTTTAGAGATCCTTTTAACCCAAACAAACGAAGAATATGTGCTAGTTTGGTGTGCGGAAGCAGATCAGTGGAGAGTGAATGGACACATCCAGGACCAATATNNNTTGACATTATGCCTAGAACCACAGTCTTCGGGTGATATACATGCCAAAAAAGCTATTCCTCACTTTTCTTCCAAAGACTGATCAGCAACTTGGGGAGTTCAAATTGTCGGAGGCTGCTATCTTTGTATTAATGTTCTAACATACCCCAAGTTCATCATGGGGAATGGATTTATTCTTTGGTTGAATTTGTCAGGGATAGAAATCAAGAGAAGAGCTGGATTCTGCTATAATCATGTTTTAACAGCAGCACCTGAGAATCAGGTAAAGGAACTAGGGAAAAACAATATACACAATTGAATTCCAAACTCCACATTAGTCTGGTGCCTCAATGGCTACACTTTGCAACCAAGCAAATAAGATATAATGTGTTGAGAAATCACATTATCCACATTATTTATGGGAAGAGCTTAATTTTCTAATCACTACAATATAAGTTGGGAGGCTTTGTTACTAACTCTACCTTGCTGGAAGTGGAATGGAAAAAGAATTCTGTTATGAGGGGGAAGTGAGAGGGTGGTTAGAGAAGAGACAGCAAGGGGACTATATCAGAATTTTGGAGATTAGACTAAAGACCAGGAGAGAGTCAAGCTTCTCGAAAGCTTGATACTATCACTGTTTCTTCTTTGTTATTTCAAAAATAATACCAAGCACCTGAGGGAGGATAAACCATACTGAATCTACCTCACATCAGTAGGTTCCTGCTACTGTTATATCATATTATCTTCACTAGATATCAGTTCTTACAATTTCATATATGAACTTGCACAGCTGCTTAGATAAACGACCTATGTCCAAATTAACAGGTATTTATATTCAATTAATTTAAAGTTTAATAAAACCAGAACATCACCTAGTACTGTGCTGAAAAGTTAACTCAGAAAAGAACTACATTTTTTCCTCCAAAACTACTTCCAAATGTCATATCTAGTTTTTTAAATGTAGGTAGCAAAAAGATTTAAGAATTAATCAAGATACAGGGTTACCATTCTATGCATGTTAAACGGCAATTCTAATCGCCAATCCTTCTGTTTTCGACTTAAAGGCTTGCCTTTTCTGAGAGGGTCTCTGTTCTCTTTAACATCTGCCAGCTTCCACACACATACCTCTGATTCTTTCTCTATAGACTCTAACAAGAAAACTCCATCCTCTTCTGTGCTATTGGATTCTGTATTTTCCGTATAGTGGACTCTCATGGGCATGTCTTGGAAACGATTAAGATCATCTGGCACTTTTAGTATCCTCTCAGCACCTGGGGATGAAACCTTCAAAGTTCAAAACAAAATGTGCACTTTTATTTTATGCACTGAATAGGATTCAGAGGACATTCATTTTCTACTGACTACATACAACATGTATGATGCAGCTACTATGCATTACCTCAAGTGCCAAATCATCAGGTATCTCTCCAAGTGCTCCAACCTCATCTAATCTTTTCTTGTATTCTTGATTATATCGTTCAAGCTCTTCCATGCTTGGACAGCCATATCTGAAAAAGAAAGACAGAAAACTGAATACCAAACTAATTGTAATCAGAAATAAATACTAGGAGGTAAATGTGAAAGTTTGATGGATTGAAATCTGTTACACTGGTATTTATTTTAATGGAAATACAGAAATACAATATAACAGTAAAAGATAATAGAGGAATTTCGAGAGTCCTCTTCTCTCCTAGCCTAGGCCTTTCCAAGTCTTTTCCTACCTCTCATCTAATCAGCTCCTCCTTTTATTGCCTTCCCTCAAATTAATTATCATAATTAGCATTCAACTCCTACGATTATGCGTCCCTGATTCTCTCATCTGACTAATCCAATCATCAATTATTCTCACTTATGATTAGACATTTCTCCTGCCCTATTATTCCTCCCTTTTCTTTATTGCTTCTTCTAGAATAATGATAAGGTAAAGGGATTACTTTCTTTCCTTTTTTGGCTGCCTTTGCTGCTGACTCAGCATTCTCTCTCTCTCTCCAGGGTATGTAACAAAATCTTAAAAGCAACCTCTGCTTGTAGAAAGGCTTTATAATCAACCCACTCTAGACCCAATTTTAAAAATATATGTAGATATGCTGTCTTGATTCCCACAAATTTTAAACTAATACATTCTCATTCTGCGATTGGTTTTTCACCCAGATCCACTACAAAGCTGTACATATGGGTCTCCGTGCGTGTGGCATGATTTTATGCCTAATATGCCATGCAGAAAATGATAAACAAATCATTCATGCTATATGCTGCAACTAAGAAACGTAAACTTGGACTAGGTATAAGTTGTTAGAAAATGGATGGGAGTAGAAAGTGGAATGTGGTAATGCTGAACTGTAAATGTTTTGAGCAGAAAATGGCTAGAGATTAGCTCTAGTAGTAGAGGTTGATTGGAGTAAAATGATTGAGGTTGGAGTTATATTAGCTCATCAAAACATTTGAAAATAAAGAAACGAAAATGTTTCTTTTTGGAATTTAATTTTCACAAAATAAATAAATTGAGCCATTGGAAAGTTCATATTATGAGTCTGCCAATCCCTAACAAACAGCCACGAAAACTTGAGGTCAAAATTATCACAAACTCACCATCCATGTGCCTATCTCAGACTCAAAGTAGTAGTAAACCTCAAATATCAAATAGACGATACAGGGCCATGTGGCTCATCGTGGGCTTCTCACAACCAGTTTGAGCTTATATTAGGAGAGTTTTTTCAGTAAATTCATGGCAACCATAGCTCAGCAGTCAGGAACAATCAGCATCCTTGTCAGATCTGTGATGATTGTTTAACCATTTAACTCGTCATTCTAACTCAGTGGGGGCTTCAACTATGACATTGACACTTAAAGTTTGAGCTGAAACTGGATCTTAACTCTCCTAGTCCTAGAGAATTATTAGACTTCCCTATATCAGCTTCCCCAAGCTGAGTCACTGTTTTTCACACAACAATAACTTCATTTTATTGTAAATATTTTCTACTAACGGTTGTATATGACATAGGTTGAAAGCTGAAATCTTACTCATTTGTTAATTTGTCTAATCTCACATAAACATATCCTCGAGGACTAGTCTTGAAAGCATATAGTTCAATGTCCTCATTAAACTCCTTAAGGATATCCTTGGCAACAGAGAGCGCCCGCTGGCCCCAGGGAACATTACGCAAGGCAACTCCACCGCCATCACCCCCATCACCAATCTACACACAGAGCATCTATTTATAAGCAATGTTAATCATATTTTTAAATTCATTATATAGGTGAAATGAAGAGCTCTACATGAAAGTAAAGAGTCGAATTAATGACGTAGTACCATAGGCTCAGAATCGTCTTCTTCTTCCCATCCATCATCAGTGGTTTCTCCTTCTTCACTTGCCTCATCTGCAAATTTTGAAATAGACAAACCTGTTAAAAAAAGTGTTGTAGTAAATGTGGTAAATGCTGAGATATATAACTTTGCATAGAACATATTAGTTTAGTAACTGTTGGAAAAAAAGAGATTTACAACTTCACATAGCCTGTCCTTTTGGGAAAATCTATCAATGTGCCAGAAAAGAAAGAACAAACACCTAAATCTCATAAAGCAAACCAGAACATTGACAACTAATTGCATCATTCAGCAAGTTTTACCATAAGAAGTTGTTGCATTTGAAATGTTGCACAAGATCTAAGTCATTGTATAACTAAACCATAAACCTGAGGAAAAAGCATTAAAGTAAAAAAAAGAAAGAAAGCAAAGAAGACTTAACGATAAAACTACATAACTAAAGAACCCTTCAATCCTTCTTCATAGTTTGTATTGGTCTAGGAAGAAACCATGTCCTGAGATCTCTAAGCAAGTCATTTAGAAAGAAAAAGAAAAAGAGAAAACTCCTATCCAATAGCAGAACTAAGGAAAGCAAACAATTAAGAATTTCTGAAATTATTAGCTTAAAAATCCATATCAGACAATAAAGATGGAAGACCACTGTTAAGCGTTTCCCATCCCAGTTCCCACTCGTGCCAAAACCTCTGAGACTATACAACTGAAACTGTTCTAAACTCAAAGGCTAACCAAAAACTTCAAAATTCAAATAACCTACCCGAACAATTAGCTTTTGTGGCTGTAAAAATTGATAGTGTTAATAAAATATAACTAGAAATTATGAAGAGATTTTTAGGTTAAACCAGCTGAGCAAATGCAAGGTGGTCCTCAAGGAGAAGTTTTTCTCCAATCTAACAATTGGTCAATGGTCAAAGATTAAGCCAAAAATTGATTATGAAGCTTAAGATAACCAGGGTTTATACTTTATAATCATCATGGCATTCAAAGCTACAAAACCAACTAAATACTTCAAACAATTAATCACTGACAAGCCAATTACTATTTTTTTTTAAAAAAATCATTTAAAAAATAGACTCGTTATGGAGAGTACAAAATACAGAAGGAAAACAAATGAAAGGATGATTAGAGATGATAACCTCGAACATCGTCAGAGAAGCCAATGCTGAAAAACCGACGGGGATCAGAGGAAAAGGAGCAAAGATGGGATTTTTGTTGAACAACGTGATGAGTGAGAGAAGATGGGTTATGTAAATGGAAGAGAGAAGAGCTGTTCAAGTGAGGGGTTGAGGTCCGTCGGAGGAAGTGACCAACAGCGCTGTTCTTCGTCGTCGTCATCATCATCCTCCTGATCATGCTCTTAGTAATGGCTCTCCCCATGCTTTGATGCTCTCTCTACAACCCTAAACACCGTACACAGCAGTATACAAGACGGTGGTGAGCTGAGCACTTACCAGGGACCATTTTCCTATTCATATTTTTTACCTCCGCAAGGTTTTATTATAATTTTATGAGTAAAGTATTGTTTTTGTGTCCAACGTTTAGGATAAGTTTTATAATTATCTCTAGCGTTTCATTTGTCTTATTTATGTTCTCAACGTTCCAAACTTGATTCAATGTTATCTTCCGTTAACTCTATTGACGGAATATTAAGGGAGCTGCCTATGTGGACGCGATACGTTAGTAACCCAAACGTATGTATTGACAAGGTTTCCCTTCGCGTGTAATGTTTTCTTTTACCATACGAAACGCTTGCATTCAGAGAAGAGAAAGAAAAACGTAACATTTCACATTCCACCCACACTTTCTGAATCCTATCGATTATTTCTCCTCCGTTCTTCGTGCTCGATTACGAAGGAAAAAGACGGATTGAAGCGAGTTCGTGTTTTGGTAACTTTGAAACGGCACAGGGTGAAAAGGTATGTGCAATATATGTTTGATTTTCGTTTGAAGGGAATAGTTCATGCAAGTAAAGATGTTAATGCATCAGGTTTCTGCGATTGCAATATTGTTGTTGTTAGGGTTTGGGGTTGTTGATGTAAGTAGAATTTTTTGATTTACATTTTCTGCCCTGCACATTGATTACCGTTGTTTTATGATGTTTGAAACTTGTAATAGAAAAAGTAGCGGAAGGGATAAGTCATTCTAATGTTAAAATTTATCACCAGGGTTATGAGTGGTACACATATTGTGGAAAGATGAAGCATGAGCGAAGTTGGTAGTTGAAGAGTTGCAACATTAGGGAGTTGAAGATTGGAGTCATGCATGCAAAGTGGCTGAGTAAAGTTTTTTTGAACAAAATTGCTGAGAACCCGAAGATTAAGTTAACCACACTAATGAGGAAAGCGTACACAAAGTGGAATGTGGAGTTGACCAAATCTAAGGCCTCCAGGGTCAAACAGTTTGCTCTGGATGAGTTACAGGGGACATATGTAGAGCAGTATAGAAGGTTGTATGACTACTGTCATGAGTTGCTGAAGACAAACCCTGGGTCATCAGCGCATTTGAAAGTCTAGAGGCCACCTGAGTTTGCTTTTGAAAGACCAGCGCCAGGGGTAGATTTAAGACCCAGATTTGAGAGGATCTATGTGATGTTGGATGCCTGTAAGAAGAGTTTTATGGCTTGTAGGCCAATGATTGGGTTGGACGGCTGTTTTCTAAAAACACCTTATGGAGGTTGGCTCCTGACTGCAATGGGTTGGAACCCAATCGATCAAATCCTGCCGATAGCATATGTAGTTATGAAAGCTGAAACCAAGGACTCATGGACATGGTTTCTTCAGTATCTATGTGATGACCTGGGAGTTTGGTGCACGAAATTGTGATCATCAATGGCGCCATCAACATGGTACGCTCAATTGCAATCTCAACTCTTTATCACAACTTCGCACAACTAACCAGCAAGTGTACTGGGTCGTCCAAGTAATAAACCTTACGCGAGTAAGGGTTGATCCCACGGAGATTGTTGGTATGAAGCAAGCTATGGTCATCTTGTAAATCTCAGTCAGGCAGAATCAAATGGTTATGGATGATTTATGAATAAAGCATAAAGATAAAGATAGAGATACTTATGTAATTCATTGGTAAGAATTTTAGACAAGCGTATGGAGATGCTTTGTCCCTTCCGTCTTTCTGCTTTCCTACTGTCTTCATCCAATCCTTCTTACTCCTTTCCATGGCAAGCTGTATATTGGGCATCACCTTCTAGCTTATACCATGATGATTCCAATTAAGGGATCCAAGAGATAAACATTCAAGCCTTGTTTGCTTGTAGAACAGAAGTGGTTGTCAGACACTCGTTCATAAGTGAGAATGATGATGAGTGTCACATAGTCATCACATTCATCATGTTCTTGGGTGCAAATGAATATCTTAGAACAAGAATAGGCTGAATTGAATAGATGAACAATAGTAATTGCATTAATACTCGAGGTACAGCAGAGCTCCACACCTTAATCTATGGTGTGTAGAAACTCCACCGTTGAAAATACATAAGAACAAGGTCTAGGCATGGCCGTGAGGCCAGCCCCCATGATCTAAGATAGCATAAGACTAAAGATAGCTACCCCGATAAGAATACAACAGTAAAAGGTCCTATTTGTAGAGAACTAGTAGCCTAGGGTTTATAAGGATGAGTAAATGACATAAAAATCCACTTCCGGGCCCACTTGGTGTGTGCTTGGGCTGAGCATTGAAGCATTTTCGTGTAGAGACTTCTCTTGGAGTTAAACGCCAGCTTTTGTGCCAGTTTGGGCGTTTAACTCCCATTCTTGTGCCAATTCCGGCGTTTAACGCCAGACAGTTTTGAGCTGATTTGGAACACCGGTTTGGGCTATCAAATCTCGGGCAAAGTATGGACTATTATATATTGCTGGAAAGCCCAGAATGTCTACTTTCCAACGCAGGTGAGAGCGCGCCAATTGGGCTTCTGTAGATCCAGAAAATTCACTTCGAGTGCAGGGAGGTCAAAATCCAACAGCATCTGCAGTCCTTTTCAGCCTCTGAATCAGATTTTTGCTCAAGTCCCTCAATTTCAGCCAGAAAATACCTGAAATCACAAAAAAA
>NC_029776.3:67081424-67083130 GCF_000817695.3 Arachis duranensis | reverse complement strand
AATTTTAACTAAAAACTAATAAAAATATACTAAAAACTAACTAAATCATACTAAAAACATACTAAAAACAATGCCAAAAAGTGTATAAATTATCCGCTCATCACAACGCCAAACTTAAATTATTGGTTGTCCCCAAGCAACTGAAAATCAAATAAGATAAAAAGAAGAGAATATGCAATGAACTCCAAAAACATCTACGAAGATCAGTATTAATTAGATGAGCGGGGCTTTAGCTTTTTGCCTTTGAATAGTTTTGGCATCTCACTCTATCCTTTGAAATTCAAAATGATTGGCTTCTATAGGAACTCAGAATCCAGATAGTGTTATTGAATCTCCTAGTTAAGTATGATGATTCTTGAACACAGCTACTTTATGAGTCTTGGCCGTGGCCCAAAGCACTCTGTCTTCCAGTATTACCACCGGATACATACATGCCACAGACACATAACTGGGTGAACCTTTTCAGATTGTGACTCAGCTTTGCTAGAGTCCCCAATTAGAGGTGTCCAGGGTTCTTAAGCACACTCTTTTTGCTTTGGATCACAACTTTATTTCTTTCTCTTTTTTTTCGAAATTATTTTTTTCATTTTTCTCTTTCCTTTTTTTTGTATTCACTGCTTTTTCTTGCTTCAAGAATCATTTTTATGATTTTTCAGATCCTCAGTAACATGTCTCCTTTTTCATCATTCTTTCAAGAGCCAACATTCATGTACAACAAATTCAAAAGACATATGCACTGTTCAAGCATACATTCAGAAACCAAAATATTGCCACCACATCAAAATAATTAATCTGTTATAAAATTTAAAATTCATGCAATTCTTCTCTTTTCCAATTAAGAACATTTTTCATTTAGGAAATGTGATGGATTCATAAGACATTCATAACTTTAAGGCATAGACACTAAGACACTAATGATCATAAGACACAAACATAGATAAACATAAGCATGATTTTTCGAAAAACAGAAAAATAAAGAACAAGGAGATTAAAGAACGGGTCCACCTTAGTGATGGCGGCTCGTTCTTCCTCTTGAAGATCTTATGGAGTACTTGAGCTCCTCAATGTCTCTTCCTTGCCTTTGTTGCTCCTCTCTCATGATTCTTTGATCTTCTCTAATTTTATGGAGGAGCTTGGGATATCACCTCATGAACTTCTATTTCTTCTCCAATCATGATGCTATGAATCATGATGGCCCGGTCTATAGTAACTTCGGACCGGTTGCTAGTGGGAATGATTGAGCGTTGGATAAACTCCAACCATCCTCTAGCCACGGGCTTAAGGTCATGCCTTCTCAGTTGAACCGGCTTTCCTCTTGAATCTCTCTTCCATTGAGCGCCCTCTTCACAAATGTCTATGAGTACTTGGTCCAACCTTTGATCAAAGTTGACCCTTCTAGTGTAAGGGTGTTCATCTCCTTGCATCATGGGCAAGTTGAATGCCAGCATTTTTCGGACTAAAATCTAAGTATTTCCCCTGAACCATTGTAAGCCAATCCTTTGGGTCCGGGTTCACACTTTGATCATGGTTCTTGGTGATCCATACATTAGCATAGAACTCTTGAACCATTAAGATTCCGACTTGTTGAATGGGGTTGGTAAGAACTTCCCCACCTCTTCTTCGGGTCTCATGTCAGATCTCCAGATATTCACTCTTTTTGAGTTTGAAAGGGACCTCGGGGATCACCTTCTTCATGGCCACAACTT
>NC_029776.3:67079813-67081200 GCF_000817695.3 Arachis duranensis | reverse complement strand
GTCCTCGAGCAAAAGAAGAAAGAAGAGAGTAGAAGAAGAAAAAATGAATGAGATGGAGGAGGCTTTGTGGTTCGGCTAAGGGGAAGAAGTAGTGTTTAGGTTGTGTGAAAATGAAGGAGTGAAGATGGGTTTATATAGGAGAGGAGATGGGGTGTATGGTTCGGTCATGTATGGGTGGGTTTGGGAGGAAAAGTGGTTTGAATTTGAATGGTGAAGTAGGTGGGGTTTTATGAAGGATGGATGTGAGTGGTGAAGAGAATAGTGGGATTTGATAGGTGAGGGGTTTTTGGGGAAGAGGTATTGAGGTGATTGGTGAATGAGTGAAGAAGAGAGAGAGTGGTGGGGTAGGTGGGGATCCTGTGGGGTCCACAGATCCTGAGGTGTCAAGGAAAATTCATCCCTGCACCAAATAGCGAGCAAAAATGCTCTTTATGCCAATTCTGGCGTTAAACGCTGGGCTGGTGCCCATTTCTAGCATTTAACGCCAACTTCTTGCCCTTTCCTGGCATTTAACGCCAGTCTGGTGTCCCTTTCTGTCGTTAAACGCCCAGAATGGTGCCAGACTGGGCGTTAAATGCCCATTTGCTGCCCTTACTGGCGTTTAAACGCTAGCAAGGTCTTCCTCCAGGGTGTGCTATTTTTCTTTCTGTTTTTCATTCTGTTTTTGCTTTTTCAATTGATTTTGTGGCTTCCCATGATCATCAACCTACAGAAAACATAAAATAACAAAGGAAAAATAGATAAATATAACATTGGGTTGCCTCCCAACAAGCGCTTCTTTAATGTCAGTAGCTTGACAGTGGGCTCTCATAGAGCCTCACATATGCTCAGAGCAATGTTGGAACCTCCCAACACCAAACTTAGAGTTTGAATGTGGGTGTTCAACACCAAACTTAGAAGTTGGTTGTGGCCTCCCAACACCAAACTTAAAGTTTGACTGTGGGGGCTCTGTTTGGCTCTGTTTTGAGAGAAGCTCTTCATGCTTCCTCTCCATGGTTACAGAGGGATATCCTTAAGCCTTAAACACAAGGGATTTTTCATTCACTTGAATGATCAATTCTCCTCTGTCAACATCAATCACAGCCTTTGCTGTGGTTAGGAAGGGCCTGCCAAGGATGATGGATTCATCCATGCACTTCCCAGTCTCTAGGACTATGAAATCAGCAGGGATGTAATGGTCTTCAACTTTTACCAGAATATCCTCTACAAGTCCATAAGCTTGTTTTCTTGAATTGTCTGCCATCTCTAGTGAGATTTTTGCAGCTTGCACCTCAAAGATCCCTAGCTTCTCCATTACAGAGAGGGACATGAGATTTATGCTTGACCCTAGGTCACACAGAGCCTTCTTGAAGGTCATGGTGCCTACTGTACAAGGTATTGAGAACTT
>NC_029776.3:67079213-67079578 GCF_000817695.3 Arachis duranensis | reverse complement strand
CATGAATGGCAGAAGTAAATCCAATGGAATCTCTATGGTCTCAATGTGAGCCTCAGATTCCCATGGTTCCTCATTAGGGAACTCATTGGAGGACAGTAAACGTCCATTAAGGCCTTCCTCAGTGGCTCTCAATGCCTCTTCCTCCTCTCCAAATTCGGACATGTAGGTCATGTTAATGGCCTTGCACTCTCCTTTTGGATTCTCTTCTGTATTGCTTGGAAGAGTGCTAGGAGGGAGTTCAGTAATTTTCTTACTCAACTGACCCACTTGTGCCTCCAAGTTTTTAATGGAGGACCTTGTTTCAGTCATGAAATTTTGAGTGGTTTTGATTAGATCAGAGACCATGGTTGCTAAGTCAGAGTGGC
>NC_029776.3:67076601-67077923 GCF_000817695.3 Arachis duranensis | reverse complement strand
AACGCCCAGCTTTTTCTGTGTAATTCCTCTGCTGTATGTTCTGAATCTTCAATTCTCTGTATTATTGACTTGAAAAGACACAAATTAAATTTTTTTTTGGATTTTTAATAATGAGGAATAATTAAAATGCAACTGAAATCAAATAAACAGTGCATGCAAGACACCAAACTTAAAAGTTTGTATACTATTGACACTAACAAGTTGAGAATGCATATGAGAAACAACAAAACACTCAAGACAAGAGAATTTAAAGATCAGAGCAAGTAAATCATCAAGAACAACTTGAAGATCACTGAAGACACCTGATAAATGCAAGAAGAACAGAAACATGCAATTGACACCAAACTTAAAATGAGACTAGTGTCTCAATAAGAAACATAAAATATTTTTGGTTTTTTTCGAAAATTAAGTGGAAAAGAAAATAAAGATATCAAAATTCTTAATGAGAATTCTAGGAATCATGCAATGTTAGTCTAAAGCTTCAGTCTAAAGGAATTAGACATGGCTAGCCAAGCTTCAGTAGGACATTGCATTCAAGAGCTAAATTGATGAAAATCAATCAGCTTTGGTGATGATAAGAACATCACCTTGAAACACTAGAATTCATTCTTAAGAACTCTGAAGAAAAATACCTAGTCTAAGCAACAAGATGAACCGTCAGTTGTCCAAACTCGAACAATCCCCGGCAACGGCGCCAAAAACTTGGTGCATGAAATTGTGATCATCAATGGCGCCATCAACATGGTACGCTCAATTGCAATCTCAACTCTTTATCACAACTTCGCACAACTAACTAGCAAGTGTATTGGGTCGTCCAAGTAATAAACCTTACGCGAGTAAGGGTCGATCCCACGGAGATTGTTGGTATGAAGCAAGCTATGGTCATCTTGTATATCTCAGTCAGGCAGAATCAAATGGTTATGGATGATTTATGAATAAAGCATAGAGATAAAGATAGAGATACTTATGTAATTCATTGGTAAGAATTTCAGACAAGCGTATGGAGATGCTTTGTCCCTTCCGTCTCTTTGCTTTCCTACTGTCTTTATCCAATCCTTCTTACTCATTTCCATGGCAAGCTATATGTAGGGTTTCACTGTTGTCAGTAGCTACCTCCCATCCTCTCAGTGAAAATGTTCTACGCACCCTGTCACGGCACGACTAATCATCTGTCGGTTCTCAATCAGGTTGGAATAGAATCCAGTGATTCTTTTGCGTCTGTCACTAACGCCCCACAATCGCGAGTTTGAAGCTCGTCACAGTCATTCAATCATTGAATCCTACTCAGAATACCACAGACAAGGTTTAGACCTTCCGGATTC
>NC_029776.3:67072196-67076483 GCF_000817695.3 Arachis duranensis | reverse complement strand
ACATTAATACTCGAGGTATAGCAGAGCTCCACACCTTAATCTATGGTGTGTAGAAACTCCACCGTTGAAAATACATAAGAACAAGGTCTAGGCATGGCCGTGAGGCCAGCCCCCATGATCTAAGATAGCATAATACTAAAGATAGCTACCCCGATGAGAATACAACAGTAAAAGGTCCTATTTGTAGAGAACTAGTAGCCTAGGGTTTACAAGGATGATAAATGACATAAAAATTCACTTTCGGGCCCACTTGGTGTGTGCTTGGGCTGAGCATTGAAGCATTTTCATGTAGAGACTTCTCTTGGAGTTAAACGCCAGCTTTTGTGCCAGTTTGGGCGTTTAACGCCGGGTAGTTTTAAGCTGATTTGGAATACCGGTTTGGGCCATCAAATCTCTGGCAAGGTATGGACTATTATATATTTCTGGAAAGCCCAGGATGTCTACTTTCTAACGCAGTTGAGAGTGCGCCAATTAAGCTTCTGTAGCTCCAGAAAATCCACTTCGAGTGCAGGGAGGTCAGAATCCAACAGCATCTGCAGTTCTTTTCAGCCTCTGAATCAGATTTTTGCTCAGGTCCCTCAATTTCAGCCAGAAAATACTTGAAATCACAGAAAAACACACAAACTCATAGTAAAGTCCAGAAAAGTGAATTTTAACTAAAAACTAATAAAAATATACTAAAAACTAACTAAAACATACTAAAAACATACTAAAAACAATGCCAAAAAGCGTATAAATTATCCGCTCATCAGAGTTGACAAAATCAGGACCTGCACCTTCATGTCTGACCAACAGAAGGTACATGTCTTTTTCTTTGAAAACTTAATGTATAAGTGTTGTAGTTAGCATTTAACAACCCATGCTCATCCTTTTTGTATTCAAAACAGGGTTTGGTGCCAACTTTTAAGGAGCTTCTGTCTGGGGTTGACCATAGGTTTTATGTCAGACATCTGTATGCAAATTTCAAAAAGAGATATCCAGGAATCCAGTTGAAGCTAATGATGTGGAATGCTGCCAAGGCAACTTATTTTCAAGAATGGGAAAGGAGGATGAGTGAGATATAGAAGGTAGACCAAGGAGCATACAACTATCTAATGGAGATTCTGACAAAGTACAGGTGTCGTCACAGGTTTGTGTGTAGACCTAGGTGTGACACTTTAGTAAACAATATGTCTGAAGTTTTTAATTATGTTCTGGTTGAGGCTAGGGAGAAGCCAATAGTCACTATGCTAGAGGATATCCAGGTTTACATAATGAAATATTGTGCTGATAATAGGGACATGATAGTGCCTTACAATAGAGATGTGTTACCCCGAATTAGAATTAAGTTAGAAAAACAGGCAGAACTAAGTGGGAATTGGGTGAGTGTGTATGCTGGACGTGATAGATATGAGGTGGTTAGCATCCAGGGGGAAGGAAAAATTTGTGGTTGATCTTAGGCATCACGAGTGCTCATGTAAGAAGTTCCAGTTGTCTGGAATCCCTTCTGGACATGCAATAACTTGTATAAGAAAAATGTGCTTCAACGTGGATACTTATGTTGCTGACTACTGATAAACGATTATTTCATGGTTTATATTGTATTTAATTGAGTGGTTTTATCAAGCTTTTCACCCACTTATTCATAAGATTTGCATGATTTTACAATTCCTTCCTAGTTTAGTTCTATGATTGAAAACATGCTTCTTTGGTTTTAATTTAGCTAATCTTAATCCTCTCTTATTACCATTCGATGCCTTGATCTGTGTGTTAAGTGTTTCAGGCTTCATAGGGTAGGAATGGCTTAGAGAATAAAGAGGAAGCGTGCAAAAATGGAAGGAACACAAGGAATTGAGGAGATGACCAGCGAGAAGTCACGCGGTCGCATGGCTCACGCGACCGCGCGAAATGGAAGAAATCAGAGTGACGCGTTCACGTGCCTGACGCGACCGCGCGGATTGGAAGCTGCATGAACGACGCGAAAGCGTGGACGACGCACACGCGTGGTACGAGAAATGCTAAGTGACGCGAACGCATGGACGACACGGACGCGTGATGTGCGCGATCTGCAGAATTACAAAAGTCGCTGACAGAGATTCTGGGCCGTATTTCAACCCAGTTTTTGGCCCAGAAACACAGATTAAAGTCAGAAAACTTGCAGAGACTCAACATACTTTTCATAATTCATAATTTTTAGTTTAGATGTAGTTTTTAGAGAGAGATGTTCTCTCCTCTCTCTTAGGATTAGGATTAGGATTTTTAGAACTTAGGAATATTTTTATCTCATCTTTTTATCAGGTTCAATATCTTTTTATTTCGACTTCTCTTAAATTGTTGATTATTGATGTTGCTTATTTGGCTTATGACTCTTCATATTTGGATTGATTTTATTTTATTAATGCAATTGAGGTATTTCAGATTTATATGTTACTGATGCTTGGGCTCTATCCAAATTATTTTCATTCAAGTAGATTTTATTCCCTTTTGACTTTAGTTGATTAATTGGTAACTCTTGAGTTATCAAACTCATTGTTGACTGAAAATTGGAATTCTTCAAGAATTAATTCGAGTTCCAATAACTCTAGCCTTTCCCAAGGAAAGACTAGGACCTGAGGAATTAAAATTAATTCATCCACTTGACTTACCTTCATAGTTCAAGGTTGACTTAGTGGGAGAAAAATCCAATTCTCATCACAATTGATAAGGATAACCGGGATAGGACTTCCAGTTCTCATACCTTACCAAGAGCTTTATTAGTTATTATTTTAACGACTTGTTATTTTATATTACTTGTTCAACCCTTTTGAAAACCCCAAAAATATACTTTTCCATAACCAATAATAAGAACATACCTCCCTGCAATTCCTTGAGAAGACGACCTGAGGTTCAAATACTCGGTTATCAATTTTAAAGGGGTTTGTTACTTGTGACAACCAAAACGTTTGTAAGAAAGGACTTTTATTGGTTTAGAAACTATACTTCCAAAACGTTTATAAGAAAGATTGATTGATTGGTTTAGTAACTATACTTACAATGAGAGTTTACTATAACTTCTAAACCATCAATCTTCAGTTCTTCAACTACTACAAAAAGGCTGCATACATCTCCTGCTACCAACATGTTGTCTTCCCTGTTAATGGACCCAACCTTTGGGACAGAACTCAATTCGAGGATGTGTTGCCTCCCATTTATAAAAAACCCATTGGGAGGCCAAATAAGAAGAGGGCACGAGCTGCTGATGAGCAAGCTATTAGGACTGGACTATCTCGTGAAGGACAACAACAAAAGTGTTCTTATTGTTTCTGCTCTGGTCATAACAAAAGGAGTTGTCCAAAGAAGCGCAAAGTCACTCCAAACCCTACTGTAAGAATATGTCATTAATTATTTGTTCTTGTACTTACTTATGTCTTCAGTTGTTTTGGTCATTGAATTATCTCCCCATATGTTTTGTGCGCAGGTTAACAACGTTGCTAATTCTACTTCAAAGGGGAGGTCACGAAAAGGGGTCAGAAAAAGTTCCAGAATCTCTACCAAGACAGCTTCTAGTAAGGCTACTGAGAGTGGAAGTAGGAAGCAAAAGGGAAACAACAACAAACCACCCTCACACCCAAAGAGAAAGCCAGCTGTCAGCTCCCAACAATCCCAAGCTGCTTTGAAAAGGGCTAAAATGGATCATTCACAAACTGCTTCTGCACTAGCCCCAACAACTCCAAGGGTTCTGCCAAGCCCAGTGAAGAGGGTGACTGGTGGACGAAATTGTGATCCATATTCTTTTGTACTTGTATGAAATTATTATTGTGGCACCAGTTGAATTCACAACTCCGTTCAACTAACCAGCAAGTGTACTGGGTCGTCCAAGTAATAAACCTTACGCGAGTAAGGGTCGATCCCATAGAGATTGTTGGTATGAAGCAAGCTATGGTCACCTTGTAAATCTCAGTTAGGCAGATTAAAATTGGTTTATGGGTTTTTGAAAATAGAAATAAGAAAATAGAAAATAATAAAAAGGATAGAAATACTTATGCAGATTCATTGGTGGGAATTTCAGATAAGCATATGGAGATACTGTATGGCTCAAGAACGCCTGCTCTCCCACTTCTTCAACTCAATCCTTCTTACTCCTTTCCATGGCAAGCTGTGTATAGGGGTTCACCATCAGTGGTGGCTACTTTCAATCCTCTCGGGAAAATGATCCTATGCGACTGTCACTCGCACGACTAATCGTCTGGAGGCATCACCCATGGTTGATGGCTACATCCCATCCTCGCAGTGAAAACTAATGCTCACGCACTCTGTCACAGTACGGCT
>NC_029776.3:67071133-67071953 GCF_000817695.3 Arachis duranensis | reverse complement strand
CATGAATGCCGCCATCTATCTAGCTTATACCACGAAGATTCTGTTAGGGAATCTAAGAGATATGCGCCCGGCCTAAGGTAGAACGGAGGTGGTTGTCAGTCACGCACGTTCATGGGTGAGAATGATGATGAGTGTCACGGATCATCACATTCATCAAGTTGAAGTGCAACGTATATCTTGGAATAAGAATAAGAGAGATTTGAATAAAAGAAAGTAGAATTGCATTAATACTTGAGGTACAGCAGAGCTCTACACCCTTAATCTATGGTGTGCAGAAACTCCACCGTTGAAAATACATAAGTAAAAGGTTCAGGCATGGCCGAATGGCCAGCCCCCCATGTGGTCACAAGACCGAATGATCAAAGACTCCTAATACAATAGATAAATGTTCTATGTATAATAAACTAGCTCCTAGGGTTTACATGAGTAAGTAATTGATGCATAAATCCACTTCCGGGGCCCACTTGGTGTATGCTTGGGCTGAGCTTGATCTATCCACGAGCTGAGGCTTCTCTAGGAGTTGAACTCCGAGTTATGACGTGTTTTGGGCGTTCAACTCCGGATCATGACGTTTTTCTGGCGTTTAACTCCAGACAGCAGCATGTACTTGGCGTTCAACGCCAAGTTACGTCGTCAATCTCCGAATAAAGTATGGACTATTATATATTTCTGGAAAGCTCTGGATGTCTAATTTCCAACGCCATTGAGAGCGCGCCAATTGGAGTTCTGTAGCTCCATAAAATCCATTTCGAGTGCAGGGAGGTCAGATTCCAATAGCATCAGCAGTCCTTTTGTCAGCCTTCTTCAGAGTTTTGCTCAA
>NC_029776.3:67069435-67069764 GCF_000817695.3 Arachis duranensis | reverse complement strand
ATATGAGTCTTTCCATCTCCCAAGACTCAGAGGTGGAAGCTTTTGTCTTCCCTTTGAGGTTTCTCTGGCCTTAGGTGCCATTAATGGTAATGTAAAAGCAAAAAAGCTATGCTTTTACCACACCAAACTTAAAATATTGCTCGCCCTCGAGCAAGAGAAGAAAGAAGAGAGGAAGAAGAAGAAGAAGAAAATGGAGGTGAGTGAGGGGAGATGGATTCGGCTATATGGGTGGGATTGGGTGGGAAAGGGAAGTTGAATTGTAAAGGTAGGTGGGGTGTATGGGGAAGAGTGGATAGATGTAGGTGGTGAATGAAAAACAGAAGGGATGA
>NC_029776.3:67067436-67067645 GCF_000817695.3 Arachis duranensis | reverse complement strand
GTTTATTCTGAGCCAATATGGCATTCAGAGCATTAATCTCAAGAACTCCTTTCTTCTGAGGTATCCCATTATTCACGGAATTTCTCTCAGAAGTGTACATGAATTGGTTATTTGCAACCATGTCAATTAGTTCTTGAGCTTCTGCAGGCGTTTTCTTTAGGTGAATGGATCCACCTGCAGAATGGTCCAATGACATTTTCGAAAATTCA
>NC_029776.3:67064553-67067364 GCF_000817695.3 Arachis duranensis | reverse complement strand
GGGTCCATTCTGAAAACATGTCAGATGGACATCTTTTGGTCAGCTGCTTGTATCTTTCGCAAGCTTCATAGAGGGATTCACCATCTTTTTGTTTGAAGGTTTAAACATCCACTCTCAGCTTGCTCAGCTTTTGAGGAGGAAAGAATTTATCCAAGAAGGCTGTGACCAGCTTATCCCAAGAGTCCCTCTTAATTTTTTCTTCAGAGTCCTTTCAGGTTCTGGATCAATTCCAACAAGAGTGCCTTTTTCCCTGTTCCTGCTCATATGAAAGAGAAGAAAACAAGAAAAGAAAGAGGAATCCTCTATGTCACAGTATAGAGATTCCTTTATGTTAGTAGAAGAAGAAAGGGGATAGAAGAATCCAAACACAAGAGATATAAGAAGTTCGGATTCGTAGATGAAGAGAGGTGGAGAGAAGTGTTAGTAATTAATTAATTAAATAGAAGAAGAGAAGAGAGTGAGAGAATTTCGAAAATAATTTTGAAAAAGGGGTTAGTATTTTCGAAAATTAAAGATGAATTAAAATTGAAATTAAAACTTGAAACAATTAGTTAATTAAAAAGAATTTTTGAAAAAGAGAGAAGTATTTTCGAAAATTAGAGATGGATAGGAAGTTAGTTGGTTTTGAAAAAGATAAGAAACAAACAAAAAGTTAGTTAGTTGATTGAAAAAGATCTGAAATCAAATTTGAAAAGATAAGAAGATAAGAAGTTGGATAAGATATTTTGAAATCAAATTTTGAAAAAGATAAAATTTTGAAAAAGATAAGATAAAAGATAAAAAGATTTGATTTTAAAATTGACTTAACTAACAAGAAACTACAAGATAAGATTCTAGAACTTAAAGATTGAACCTTTCTTAACAATAAAGTAACAAACTTCAAATTTTTGAACCAATCACATTAATTGTTAGCTAATTTTCGAAAATTTGATATAAAGATAAGAAAAAGATTTTGAAAATATTTTGAAAAGAGATTTTTGAAATTTTAGAAAAATATAAAAAATGAAAAAGATATGATTTTTGAAAAAGATTTTGAAAAGATAAGATTTTTAAAATTGAAAATTTGACTTGACTTGTAAGAAACAACTAATTTTTAAAAATTTTTGACCAAGTCAACCCAAAATTTCGAAAATTTGGAGGAAAATAAGGAAAAGATAAATTTTTGACCAAGTCAACCCAAAATTTCGAAAATTGGAGAGAAACAAGGAAAAGATATTTTTTTGATTTTTGAATTTTTAAAGAAAAACACAAAAATAACCCAAAACATGAAAATTTTTGGATCAAGACACAAGATGCATGCAAGAATGCTATGAATGTCAAGATGAACACCAAGAACACTTTGAAGATCATGATGAACATCAAGAATATAATTTTGAAAAATTTTTGATGCAAAGAAAACATGCAAGGCACCAAACTTAGAAATCTTTAATGCATGGACTCTAAAAAACAAAAAATGCATATGAAAAACAACAACCAACACAAAGCAAGAAATCATCAAGATCAAACAAGAGGACTTATCAAGAACAACTTGAAGATCATGAAGAACACTATGAATGCATGGAAATTTCGAAAAATGCAAGAAAAAATTTTAAAAGCATGCAATTGACACCAAACTTAAAAATTAACACAAGACTCAAACAAGAAACACAAAATATTTTTTGGTTTTTATGATTTTATGATTTTTTTGTATTTTTATTATATTTTTCAAAAATATACTTTAGAAAAACGAAAATAATAATAAAAAAAATATTTTTGAAAGGTTTTTGAAAACTTTTTTAAAAGAAAATTACCTAATCTGAGCAACAAGATGAACAGTCAGCTGTCCATACTCAAACAATCCCCGGCAACGGCGCCAAAAACTTGGTGGACGAAATTGTGACTTATACTTTCACACAACTCGAATAATCCCTGGCAACGGCGCCAAAAACTTGGTGGACGAAATTGTGATCCATATTCTTTTGTACTTGTATGAAATTATTATTGTGGCACCAGTTGAATTCACAACTCCGTTCAACTAACCAGCAAGTGTACTGGGTCGTCCAAGTAATAAACCTTACATGAGTAAGGGTCGATCCCACAGAGATTGTTGGTATGAAGCAAGCTATGGTCACCTTGTAAATCTCAGTTAGGCAGATTAAAATTGGTTTATGGGTTTTTGAAAATAGAAATAAGAAAATAGAAAATAATAAAAAGGATAGAAATACTTATGCAGATTCATTGGTGGGAATTTCAGATAAGCATATGGAGATACTGTATGGCTCAAGAATGCCTGCTCTCCCACTTCTTCAACTCAATCCTTCTTACTCCTTTCCATGGCAAGCTGTGTATAGGGGTTCACCATCAGCGGTGGCAACTTTCAATTCTCTCGGGAAAATGATCCTCTGCGGCTGTCACTCGCATGGCTAATCGTCTGGAGGCATCACCCATGGTTGATGGCTACATCCCATCCTCGCAGTGAAAACTACGCTCACGCGCTCTATCACAGCACGGCTAATCACTGGTTGGTTCCCGCTCCTACTGGAATAGAATCCCTTGATTCTTTTACGTCTGTCACTAACGCCCAGCACTTGCAAGTTTGAAGCACGTCACAGTCATTCATTACCGGAATCCTACTCGGAATACCACAGACAAGGTGAGACTTTCCGGATCCTCATAAATGCTGCCATCTATCTAGCTTATACCACGAAGATTCTGTTGGGGAATCTAAGAGATATGCGCCCGGCCTAAGGTAGAACGGAGGTGGTTGTCAGTCACGCACGTTCATGGGTGAGAATGATGATGAGTGTCACGGATCATCACATTCATCAAAGT
>NC_029776.3:67027302-67064386 GCF_000817695.3 Arachis duranensis | reverse complement strand
AAATACATAAGTAAAAGGTTCAGGCATGGCCGAATGGCCAGCCCCCATGGTCTAAGGACTAGGCGTCCAGAGATATCTAATACACTAGTAAAAAGTTCTATTTATAATAAACTAGCTACTAGGGTTTACAAAAGTAAGTAATTGATGTATAAATCCACTTCCGGGGCCCACTTGGTGTATGTTTGGGCTGAGCTTGATCTATCCACGAGCTGAGGCTCCTCTTGGAGTTGAACGCCAAGTTATAACGTGTTTTGGGCGTTCAACTCCGGGTCGTGACGTGTTTCTGGCGTTTTACTCCAGACAGCAACATGAAACTGGCGTTGAGCGCCAGTTTACGTCGTCAATTCCCTAATAAAGTATGGACTATTATATATTGCTGGAAATCTCTGGATGTCTACTTTCCAACGCCGTTGAGAGCGCGCCATTTGGAGTTCTATAGCTCCAGAAAATTCATTTTTAGTGCAGGGAGGTCAGATTCCAACAGCATCAGCAGTCCTTTGTTAGCCTCCTTATCAGAGTTTTGCTCAGGTCCCTTAATTTCAGCCAGAAATTACCTGAAATCACAGAAAAACACACAAACTCATAGTAAAGTTCAAAAATGTGAATTTAACATAAAAAATAATGAAAACATCCCTAAAAGTAACTAGATCATACTAAAAATAACCTAAAAACAATGCCAAAAAGCGTATAAATTATCCGCTCATCAACCATAGACCCCTTTAGGCCATCCCTCAAAACCGTGACCATAGACCTTTTTAGGTAACCCTTTTTTAAAAAACCGTGACCATAGGTACTATATAGTCACCCTTTCCAAAAAAATCGTGACCATAGCTTTTTTTTGTCACCTTAAAAAACCGTGACATAGAGGGTCTACCAAAAAAACCGTGGCCATAGACCCAAAATGTTGTAGTGATAACATGCCTACTTGCTTACTTGAACTTCTTGCTTTATATGCTCCTACTTGTGATTTACTTGTATTGTATATGATTGTGATTGTTTGGTGCTGAGGAGGTTAGGTAGGCGGTGGCAATGGGATCGCACGGAGGTTAGGGCGGTGCAGGCTATGGGATACAGCGATGTGATTAGTATTAGTTAGAATTTTCCCTAAGTATAGATAACCCTAGTTTATGGTTTAAGTATAGATAACCCTGGTGCAGGCTATTGTGATTGTTTATTAGTGTTTGTTCCGTATGCAATGTGAAGTTCTAGGATTGCTTTTGGCATCTCGGAGCCTTACATCTTACATCATCGGGCACTGTTACCATACTGAGAACCTCCAGTTCTCATTCTATACTTTGTTGTTGTTTTTCAGATGCAATTTGTAATCTACTTCGGTGAGATTGCGAATATGGTGACAGAGTGGTGTATAGTTCCTCATTGGTTTATTTCTATTTTACTTTGTTATAGCTACTCTCACATCTCTTTGTACTTTATCTTTATGGCCTTAGAGGCTTACTTGAGAGATAGAGTTGTATACGCTGTTTTAATTCCAAAAACTCTATATTTCTCTATTTGTAACTAGTCGGCTTAAACCCCGCAAGTTTGCGGCTAGTTTCCTATGATTATACCACTATTATGTCCATATATGTTCTCTTCTCTTGCATTCATATCTTGTGTCTTATGCGTTAGCTTCGTGTGAATGTATCGCGCTTTTGTAAATTCTGTCTTTGAGCTTAATCCTTCATCGGGCTTCTAGATTATATTATTTTCTTCTATATATATATATATATGTATAAGCCTTAGGATTGTCTTATCCTCTGATTAACCTTTGCTTTATGGCTAGAGGTAACACTTAGTGTAATTGGGGTGTTACATTTAGTTGTATCAGAGCCAGAGCCCGGATCGATGTGCTAGCGAGGGCACTGGGCTCCCTTAGGGGGGTGGATTGTAAGGTCCCACATCGGTTGGAGAGGGAACGAAGCATGCCTTATAAGGGTGTGGATACCTCTCCCTAGCATGACGCATTTTGACGAGTGAGTGTGGGGGGTTTCGGCCATCGTCCCTATCGTTAAAGGCAAAACCGTGAGGGCTTGTGTGCCAAAGTGGACAATATCGTGTTAGCGGGTGGTCTGGGCTGTTACAGCACATGCAGCGAGACTTGGCTTCATCTACGGTATTTTCATTTTTTTTCTCATTGTCTTTTTATACGAATAAGATTCATCAAGGAGGATGAAATTTCAAAATTTAAATTTTGATCTGGAACCTAAAATTGAATATAAATGAATTTTCCAATTCTGTCTGCTCCTCAATCTAACAATCTAGCATCTGGATCTAGGATGGAACAAGAAGATGGTCAAGCATGCAGAAGTGAAAAGGAGGATCTTGAAGCATATGGCTACGAGGCTAGAACTGTAGATCATGATGAAAGCGTTGTTTGATCTGTAAGCGGTGATAAGAACGCGGAGCCAATTTGGTCATCACATGGAGTCCAATAAACATTGCTATGGTGGTGAACGAGGCTATGGCGGTGGTGGTGGCAGTGGAGTTTGTGGTGGTGGATATGGTGATAGATATGCAATGGAGTTCAAGAACATAGCGGTGAGATCTCACATTCTTCTTCATGCTTTATTTCATCACTTTTCGATTATTCAACCGCAGATTTCATGATCTTCAGCAGTTTTACGTGATCTTATCTGTGAAGCACACTCCGCTACCTCCGTAATGTAGAACCGCTCCTTTCCCCTCAAGGATATCATGCTATACAGTATCCAGGTGTTCTTTTACCCAATTGCTACTTTTTTGCATTCTTTTCAAATAATAATAATCTCTTAATTGTTTTACCTTTTTTTTTTGCAATTTACCAAATCATTTGTAAATGTGATTTCCATTATTCTTAATTGTCCTTTGTGATCCGAATTTTGAATGTATATGAATACATTAATATTATTTTTGTGATTTAATTTTTTGTTCATCACTAACATTATCTATATATTGATATTTCTTCAATCATATTAATATGTGCTATTTTTTCCTCACTCTTGCTCTTCCCCCATTCCCATATTCTCATTTCCTAATTCATTCCTTTCTATCTCATAACATTTTTTTCTTCCTTTTGATTTCACACAAAAATACAGAACCAAACCTTGAGTTTCAATTTCAGTTCCGCATAAGGCTCAACCACAGAAGAAACAAGTTGGTACGTATATACTAACTCCTTTTCTTTGGATTTTTCTTTTAAGTTGGTGATACTTAATGGAATATACTTTGAGCTTTATTTATTGTTTTTATTCTTTAGTTCGAATTAATTTTGAGACTGATTCACATACCAGAGAGTTTTGATTCCCTCAGCTTTCTCTTTGAAATTTCCACACCCAGAAGGTATATGTTATAATAGATGTGGATTTGGTTTAGTATAATTCGGTCTCAATGGAAAAATCCTCAAACAACGATTCTCTATTTTCTTGCTTCCTTTGATTATTCAACTCTTTGATCCACTCATTTCTTTGTTACGTTTTTTGAGTTCTGCTCTTCCCACATAATGTTCAAATTGTATTCTTTCGCGTGTTTATTGTTAAAACAGTGAAATTTTATTTCGATTTTGTTTAGGATAATCAAGAATGTAGGATTGAAGGACTCGAACACGATACCATTGCTCTTCATTCTGGATTCTTGATGCACCAATTAAATCCAATGAAAATCTCTTCCTATTTTCGGTTCCATGTAATCAAGCTCTTCGAATTAAATTTTTTTGTTATCTATTTATTTTCTATTATCGTTTTTCTTCTTTTCTCTGAGATTTCAAATTTTCAATATTGTTAACTGTTCTGATAGGCTAATGTTTTCTTGAAATCCGATTAGGTTGGAAAAATTGGTGGTGCTAGGTGGAAGTCTATGTCCAATGTTGTGAGTAAAGCAAACCTGTTCTCTGATTCTCTTTTATTATTCTTTTCTCTTCGATTAACAATTATTTTCGCTTTTGTTGTTGTTTTATGATTTAGTCTCTAATTCATTATATTATCATATTTCAGGAAAAAAACTCGATAGGGCAAATGCTAATAACAGACTAGCATATGAGGAGGATATCGGAGCCTATAACAAAAGATTCGTAATTGCTTTAACTCAATGTTTTGATTCTCTCTTATATTATGATTCATACTAATTCTATGGTTGAGCTCTTTTAATGTTTTAGAATGTGGGTGGAGATTTTAATAAGTCAAAATCTGTGGTGAATGATGATTATGATGATGAAGAGGTGATGGAGCTTTGTAATTTAATTTTAATTGTGAAATAGATTCTGACAGTAGTTGTTATTGTATGTTAATGAGTTTGAAATGTTGTTATTTTTTGAGAGGATGAGTGAAGTAGCTACTGTAGTGAAGGAAGAGACCTTAGAGTGGGAGGAAATAATTTCATTCATTATCAATCCTTATATAGTTCTGGGAGTTGATTGACAATATAATTTAATCATCTTAATTTTATGTTTACTTTTATGTGTGAAGATCATGAGATTTGAGGTTCAGTAGGATTCTGTAATTGTATGTTTGATTCATCAAAAGGAATATAATTTAGATGCCATAATATAATTTTCTTATTGTTATGTTTCTGGGCAAAAAACTGTATTCATTATTTTTATTTATTTTTAGTTTAACGGAATACTTTACCTTTGTAGATGATAGAAAATAAGTTTGTAAAATTCTATATTTATTTAAGTTAGCTATCATTTTGTGTTTGAAAGTATTATGTTATACTGAGAAAAATATTATGTTGAGACACTATTTATGTTTGAACAAGTTTTTTAATAATTTTCTTCATTTAAAAGTTTAGAATTCTCTATTATATTACTTTTTATTTCTCCTCAATTTTATTTATTTACCGTAATTTTATTTGAGTATTAGTTTTTCTAAATTTAATTTGTTTTCCTTACCAAAATTTAAAAATTAGAAGAATGATTCTAAAGGAAATTGAATGATTAACCTTGAAAAAGATTTTATTAGTTTATAGATTTGTGAAACAAGGTTTATAATTTTTTGGAGGGACAAGGTTTAAATGTTTTACTGAAGAGTACTAAATCTCTACTATTGAAAAAATTTTTTAGCGATCTACCAATGTCTCATTATTATTTTATTTTGGGACATGTGATTAATTGTCGAAATTTATATTTTATTATTAGCAAGAAAATAATAAGTTAATTAGGATTGGAGATTAAGAGAATTGAATTTTAAAATTCAGAAGAATAATTTTAGGATTGATGTAAAAGAAGCTGAAAAAATATTTTAATAATTTTTCAACATAAAAAAGACGTATTAAAAATGTAATAGTAGATGTGATAAAACTGTGTATATTCGAATAAATTATCATAATGAGATGTTAAACATTGGATGACATAAGTTGTCTATTTTGTGATAAATTTTTTTTTTTACAATTTTCTTTATATTATAGTAATTAATAACTATGAACATAACTTACATTATGTATTTCATAGTTGTATATATTTTTTTATGAAAATGTTATTCTTTCTATTACCGTATTAAATATGATATATTATCTCCTTAATGAATTATTGTTGGTCTAGCAAATAATGTAAACATTATTTGTTGTTACATACTTACATTTGCTCTGTTCAGTGTCAAATCCAAAAAAAGACTTAAAATTTTAATTCAAAACAACATATAATTGTTATGCAATGGAATCCAACTTTTTTGTTGAAAGATTAAACATTTATATAATTATATTCATTTAATTGGCTTTTAAATAGAGGATTCACGTGATTACTTTGTTCATGCCTGTGCGTAGCACGGGTTTTGCTCTAGTGGTACATATAAACTGCACATTTATTTAGAAATCAGATACTCAATCCTCAGTATACGTTTATTTATATTTAGGTGTTTCAGTATCTTAGATATACAATTAAATTAAAATATATGAAGAGATTTTTGGCTCATCACACTACTTTAATTTCACTAATTTGTATTTTTTTTCTTTATTCTTTGTACACATAACTGGTACTCAACTCTTTTTGGTGGTAGTTTATTCGAATCAGATAATTAAAAGTGATGAGATGGAGTAATATTTGAATACAATTTACCTGTAATATTGTGTATTTGCTGTCTTGATTCTTTGAATGCACTAAAAATTCTCATATTGACTAGAATGGATGCACTAGGTTCCAAGCATGGATGAAAATGGGTCAAGTCGAGCTAAATTTTAGTTTTAATAAGCTTGATCCATGTTGTAAAAAGATAGTTCAAGCCTAGGCCTGTTATTTCTCATAAGCTTATTTTTCATGCTCAAACCTGTCCTATTTAAAGCCTGACAAGTTCCCGAACCTATTTGAAAAGCCTGTTTTGTGAATTATAACTCAAAATAATAAACTTAAAAATTCTAAATTTACATTTAATGCATTCCAAAATTTATAATTCATCACTCGTAAAGAAGAATTCTTTTATATATCAATCGTTAGTCATATATCATAATCATACTTACAATCTATAAACTTTTTTTAACAAAAAAGAACAATTTTAACTAATCTTGACCATTGATTCTTTTCAATTTTGTTTTGTATTTAATATAAGTGAATAGTTAAAAATCTAAACCAAGAATAATTTATTTTTACAAAAAAATACTTTAACGAGCCGACTCAACGAGTTTTATTGCCTTTTTTAAAGTCTATGACCTGGCCTTTTTAACTAAAAAGCTTTATAAAAAGTCCAAGTCTAACCTATTTAATAAATGAGTCGAGCCTAAAACGAGTCGAGTCACGAGTCCCGCTATGTAGCTCGGCCCGCTTCCACTCTTATTTCTAAAGAGGTTGAGAGAATTGTATACAGATTTTTATCAACGCTCTCGAGTTGAAGGTTTCGAAACAGGACATTTTGGGGTCAAAACTAATTAGTATGTGACGCTCATGTTCGACGTACATACAAGATTAATGTCACAACATGTGTGGAGTGGTACGCTGCAGTTTGTAAGGTAGGTGGTGATTGTAGGCCATCGTCTTCGAACCCGCATGCACCCTCAGTAGCGGCAAAGTAAATTCACTTTGATGAACCAGTTGATCGTGTTGAGGAAGACTTGAGTGATGTTGACTTGGATTACATTATCACATCCAAATCATCTAACGATAGTCTATCTTGCGAATAGAATAGCACACTGTGACATAGACACTGAGATACAAATTCATATTTGGTGTTAGAATATAATTAGGATCAATTAGGATCAATTAAAATTATCTAGTATATCTGAATATTTATTATAGAATATTACGTCTTTATTATTACGATTCTCTTAGTCCCTATAAATATCCTTCTATATTGTATCATTCTAGACAACTTGAATAAACAACTAGAATACACTCAATAATATATAAATCCTTTCTCCAGTTTAGTCTCTTATTTCTAACATGGTATTAGAGCCATGGTATCCTCCTTGAAGAGGATAGGTTGTTTTCCTTGTGGTGAAATTACCGTCGTTTTTTGTATTTTTTTCTATGCCATCCTTCTTTCCCTTTTGTCACTCCTTTGATGCTTTTTCATCTCACCGACTAGCCTATTTTATCTGTCTTGTGTTTTTTTGAGTCGAATGATCAAACACCATTGTCATCCGCTGCTTACCTATTCTTATGAAGAAATCATATAGTTTTCGCTCTCTTTTGGCAGTTTCGTCTGCATTCTCTTATGGCAGTTTCATTTGCGTTCTCTCGTGGCAGTTCAACCTACATTTCGTCTATGTTTTATTGTGGCAGTTCTATTTGGCAGTTCCGTCTACGTTTTCTCATGGCAGTGACAAGCAGCAGTTCCGTCTACATTTTCTTCAGACAAGTGGCAGTTTCATCTGCGCTTCCTTTTGGCAGTTCCATCTGCACCTGTTTTATCAGTTTATACAGTTTTTTTCTCTTTATTTCGTTGTTTTAAATATGTTTCAAACTCAAGTTGTCACTTGAGTTTGAGGAGGGATGTTAGAATATAATTAGGATCAATTAGAATTATCTAATATATCTGAATATTTATTATAGAATATTATATCTTTATTATTACGATTCTCTTAGTCCCTTTAAATATCCTTCTATATTATATCATTCCAAACAACTTAAATAGACAACTTGAATACACTTAATAATACATAAATCCTTTCTCCAGTTTAGTCTCTTGTTTCTAACATTTGGTATGAGAGATATGGATAGAGATATTGTGTCTTGAAATACAAAGTGTAAGAATCCAATTTTTCATATAATAATTTTTTGGACTTTCTGTGATTAGAATTCACAACATCTATAAATCACGGTTCATTTTGTTTTAACAAGGCGAATCTATATCAAATATAAAAAAAATCTCCATTAAAATATTATTTTTATATACCTTTTAATGATGACATTTAATTATCAAGTTTAAATTTATCTAGTAAGAAACTTTTATTGGTATTCTTTAATTTGTTTAACTTCACAAAAATATTTTAGAGATATTTTAGAATTGAAATAACATATGATATCGATATTACTTATACAGGTATACTTGTTTACTTAATCTGACACAGTCAAAATAAGTGACTAAATAATTACCACTTTTAATCATTATCTTCCATGATTTAATACTAACCACTTAATTCTCTATTCATATATTCATCTCTTTTTATTATTTCTTATCCACCACAAGTTAATTCACCATGTGGTAAATTAACTTAGAAATATGATCACTTACTCATACGATTAACAGCAAATAAAATTCAAATTAACACAAATTCTTTCTCTAAATTTAGGTCACCTCTTCTCCCATTTTATTCATCACATCTTGAAATATTAGGCTTGGTTATCAAGAAAAATAAAGTGAGATAATATCAAAAAAGAAAAATTAAGATAATATCAAATAAAAAAGGAGAAAAAATTAAATTAACCATCCTTATCCCTTTTACTAGTGTTCGACCTTGCTTCTTTTACCATCATGTTTTAACTCATCATCACTAAGATAGAAAAAAGAAAAGAAAGAAAAAAAAAGAGAGAAGTAGCCGAACACACAAGAGAGGAAAAGAGAAGTTAGAAAACTTTGTGTTCATACAATTTTATCTTCAATCTTCACAAGACGAAGACCTTTTCTCAAGAAACCAACTTAATCATACAATTTTTCATCTTTTTCTTTATTTTTTATATCAAAATCCTCAAGGTTAGTGAAAAGATTTTTTTCTTTCTTCTCTTTATAAATTTGTTTCTCTATGTTTATCTATGGAATATGGAGGAACTATATTTGTTTCTTTCCTTATATGGAAAGTCATCTCTATGAGCTTCTAAAATAGAAGAACATCAAATTCCAAGCTCGAAAAGGTGAAAAATCTTTTCCTTTTTCATGTGACACTATTCGGCTATAAGTCATTCTTATGATTAAAAGTTATGTTGCTTTTCATTTAGGAGTTTTTTTTGTGAACATAAAGACTAATGAAGTAACTTAGAAGCATTTACAAGAAAAGTAAGCGTTTGGATAGTTAGAATAACTCATATATGATTAATATATCTCTATTGATGTGTTGAAGATGATTTGATGATTATGAATGTTTATGTTGATGAATTAATGGTGGATGAGTCGTTGATATGTTTTACAAATGCTTAATATGAATTTTTTGGATGATGGTGATGATAATGATGATGACGACGATGATGACGCTTTTGGGGTTAAATTATAATTTTATAGAAGTTAGAAATCAAATAAAGAACTCTTAAAGAGATATTTATTGAAGTTAATTATGTAAAACATTGAAGGATTAAAAAAAATGAGTAAAAGAGCATAAAAGTGACATTAACTAAAGATTTAAGTCTATGAAAAATGTTCAATACATCAAAGATGATCAAGATGTACTTTTAGAGAAAAAAAAGTGTGTCAAAGTGTAAATAACAAATTATTAGTCTTAAAAATATGAACATAGAAAATTTAGAAATAAAAATATAATTATATGAAAAATTCGAGTCAAAATTATAATTAAAATAAAGTTTCGGATGTAAATAATAATTTTATAAAATTTAGAGATAAAAATATAAATATAATAAAGTATTAAAATAAGAATAAAAGAATAAGAGTAAAATAGTAATTTTAGTTAAGGAAAAATAAAATAGTCATTTAAATAAAGATTAAAAATACATTAGTAACTTAGAAGGTATAAGGAATAAAATGATTATTTTTGTAGAAAATAAAATTAAAATAATAATTATGTAATATATAGACAAAATGATCATTCCGGTCAAATACAAGATTAAAATAATAAAAGTGAGAACATTAAATGTAAAATAGTCTGAAAGGTATTTATAAATTTGATTAATTAATATTATTAATATTATTGATATTATTATTAATATTATTATTAATATTAATAAATGGTTACTAACCATTTAGTACCATTTGGTTGAAGGGACATAACCTTTTAAGGATTGTGTATGTTCAAAATATTGTATCTATTGGCAAAAGAAAAGACACAACCATTTGTATATGTAACTAATCATAATTGCTACGTGCAATATGTATAAATAAGTCTTTCTCCATTATTTCAAAAATACAAGTACTAAATGTACATTTTAATCAATTACTAAGAGATTTTCTTTATTCAAGAGAGTTGAGAATTTCTTACTATTGCTAATTAAGAAATTCTTAGGTTTCATTGTATCTGGGAGAGTATTGTCAGCAACCCTATAGCAACTAAATGTGGAGACAAATATCTCTCTAAAGAAAGAGATCTAATCGTGCCTTGAAACTACTACACAAATATAAGATTTTGTCATCTTCTCATAATAATATACCCAACATAGTCATTATTGAAAAATATGAGGTTGAATTCCCCCTCGATGATTGCTTAATCTCCATCACCAGTTAACAAATGATCCCTCATTCTATTAGTATAATATCTTAACCCATAATTTCACGGTCAACCTTGGTCAGAACTACTTTCCTATTGCTAAACCTCCAGTTCCATTGGTTTATTCAATTGTGAAGGTCATATAACCCCTTTTCAAGCAATGTGATGGTTAGTATATTTACTTACTCTACCTTCATGATTTGATTACATGTTGTCACATTTGTTTTACATTCTTTTCCTTCTCAATAAATTTGTATCGTGTTTATAATTACTTCCTTCGAGGTTTGCAATCCACACATTTCCTTCTAAGCTTAGTTATGTCAATGTTGTTTTGGCTAAAGGTCCATTTTAAATGAAAAGCTTCGATACTGATGTATGAGCATCTTAAATACTTTTTATTGGCATTTATTATAGAAAAGTTCTGATTTTTATTTAATAATTATATAATTTTTAAGGTTATTCACTTATTTTAGTAGTTTTTTTTATTTTTTTAGTTATATGATTCTTGTAGAAAAATGTTAGAAAAAGAGAAGCAAAAACACAAAGAAAAATAAAACAAATTGAAGACAAGTGCAAAGAGAATTGGTGGATGTTGTCAACCCTGACATCTTCATACTCCAAAAAGAATAACTTGAGTTATAAAGCTCTAAATGAGATGATTCTAGTGACATTAGAAAGCTACTTTATAGATTTTTCCAACAATATATAATAGTCTATAGTGAACATTGAATCTGATGGTGTAAATCATCATTCTAAGCCAAGTACTAAAAGGAGCAAAAAGAGTTTGCGTACAACGCAGAGAAAGTCACGTAATATGTGAGATGCCTGGCAGCCTGACCTCTTCACCTTTAAAGGAGCATAACTTGAGCTATAGAGACCTAAATGACTTGCTTTCAGCATCGTTAGAAAGTAAAACTTCAAGAGTTTTTCAATGATATATAATAATTCATAGTTGACATGAGTCTCACACAGCTTCTTCATGTAACCAAAGCACGCCACAAACAAGCCAATTTGGGCCACTCTTGAAGGAAAAATGCTTGCCATTGAACGACACATTTTGACTGGTACGGCAAACTCTTACAGAGGCTTCACGTAGTACCTGATTGTTTCCACGTACAATGTATGGGAGTAAATAGAGGCCAAAATTGAAGCCTTTCAAGGCCACGTACAATGTGAATTTGTTCACGTACAACGTGAACCTAACAGAGATCAATTTGAGCCATTAAGAAGGCTTCATGTACAACGTGAATCCTTCATGGACAACGTGGGATAAATGTCATCTCCCAGGGTCTCAATTTAAGCCACTAAATCTCCAATTTCTCATTATTTATGTGGTCAATTCAAGGCTCAACTTAAACCTACTAATCACAAGCATTTATTAAGGATTTGTAAGAAGATAAGATTGAAAGATTTGCTTGAGGCAATCATTAATTAGTTAGATTTGATTCTATTTTAATTTTGATTCTGTTTAAGTTTTGAATTTAAATTTCATTAGGGTTAGTATTTAAGGAGAGAAGTGAGACACTTAAAGGGGCTTCTTCTCTTCTTCGGTGGCAATTTTTTTTCAATATTCTACAATTTCTCTTAAAAACATAAGCAACTAATTCATTTTGGTCAAGGTTAGGAGCTCTCTTGATTCCATGGATTAATACAATAGCTTTTCTACCTTTAATTTATGCATTAATTTCTTCTCAATAAAAGATTTTCGTTCTTCATCTTAAAGAGTTTGAAGGTGTTAGGAAACAATTCTTTTTTACTTGAGTTCTCTTAACGTCTTGAAAAAGTTGATTAATTGAATTAACCTTGAAAACTAATTCTCATAACTCTTAAGTTTGAAACTAGATTTGATAAGTGACATCAAATCAACTAGGAGAGATTCTTATGATTTATATGGTTTATGAATCAGTGAACGTGCCTAACTCTTTTCTTAAATAATTGACTAAGGAATTAACGATTAATTAGGTTAAAGAGAAATTGAATCACTAAGGGATTTGGATTTGATTACTAATAATTTGCCATAGAAGTGTCTTTGCATGATTAAGGTGGAAAGTGAAAAGTATTGATTCGAAAGTTTTAATATCTCTGAAGCTTTAACTCTCTTAATCATATCATCGTTTCAATATTCACTGTTTGCTTTCGTTTACTTTAATGTTTATGCTAAAGCTTTTAAAATCCTAATTTAATTGTTTGATTAAATTAATCGATTAAGTATTGCTTGCTTAATCCATTAATATTCGTAGGATCAACACTCACTCCCTATGAGTTATTACTTAATTTGATTTGATACACTTATCGATATTTTGTGGGTTGTAAAATTTGCATCAAATGCCCTTACGTGCAATGAAGCATCTCTTATCCAGGGTTATTAGCAGAAATTCTATTGATTGCATTATGTTAAGGAGGGCCATGCTCTTAAATTTAGCATATCATCTCAGGGCGAAACAAAATTGAGATGACCATAACCATATTAAACCCTTAGTTATTTGTTTAGAAATTCCTCAGCTTATGTTTTGGTTGTTTTGTATGTGTTTTATCAATTATATATTTGTAGGCCTCTATCTTTAAATCGTCATATATAAGTTATAATAAATTCCATTCTCCTTTGTACAACATATACATCTTTATTTAATCTCTGCATCAAATACAAATTATATAAATGTTCTTTAAACAACTATTCCTAAATATTAATACACGATAACCCATGTTGCATATAAAATCCAAAAAATTAAATTAAGTAAATTAATTGAAATTGTATTAATTGAAATTAAGACGTCTAGAATATGTAGAAATATTAAAATTTATAATTTAGAAATTTAACGGTAAAATTTGAATTAAAAAAATTAAATTAAACATAAAAATATAATTATTTTGGAAAAAATGCATACCCTTAGATCTGTTTGGTACTGTAAATGAAGAAAATGAAAAATATAAAAATGATAAAAAAATATTTAGAATAGAAAACTGGACACCTATTTAAAGGTTTTGACTTGAGATTGGACCAAATGAACCAAAAATCGCCAAACAGACTCATATTGGGCCCAAAGCCTAAGCCCATACATATATAAGTTCATAACTCAATAAATTTCAGCTATTCACCCCCATTTTGAGAGAGTGAGCTCCTGGAGAAAAGAGAGGGAAGAGAGAACTAAAATTCTACCCTTCATCATTTTTATTTGGCCATAACTTTTGTTCCGGAATTCCGATTGACGAGCCGTTTGTGGCCATGCGAAGCTTATCTCCTTCTCTTCAATTATATTTTATTATTTTGGTAAATAACTCAAAATTTTAGCTCCAGTTTTCTATTTGAATCTGAATTTGCATTTTAAATTTGGATATTGAGGGTTTTTGGTGATTTTGATATTATAGGGGTTCTCTAACTTGTGTTTTTGGTGGTTTTAATCATTAAATTCCGTGGATAAAGGTAAGGATACCCTTTTTTTTCTTGGTTCATTAATTTTTATAAATCCTAATTTTGAAATTATGCCAAATTGTATGATATGATGTTAGATTGAGTAATTGGAAGCTTGACTTAGTGAAATTGTGGAATCTGAGGCTTGAAAATTTGGAAGGAAAAGTTTGGAAGTTTGGAATTGCGACATTAAGATATGGATTAAAGTTTCGGATAAATACCGTGTAATGTGACATGAAATCCTAGGCTAGTGGACCTAGGATTATTGTTGAATTGTTGTAGTTGAATATCTGATTTAGTAAAAATTGTGATATGTTGGGTATTTAATTGAATTGGAACAAATATGATGATGAATTAGTTGGTTGATGATTGAGTATTATTGAGATAAAGTTTGAATTTACAAAATAAGTATGATTTTGATTGAGTTGTGAATGAAACTGTGATTTGATTGCCTATTGAGGTGTTGATATGGAAATTGGGTCGGAGGCCTATATAGGGTGAAAAATCCCCTATAAGGTAAGTTGAGATAAATGGTGTGAATTGTTGCATGAGATTGAGTATGTATGTTGGAATGTTGATTGGAAATTGGAATATATGTATGAATGATGTATGTTGTTGTTGAGAATGGATTTAGTTGATGGAATATGTTAAATAAGTTCGAAATAGAATGATTGAGTTTGGAATGGTTGAAGATTGATAAATGAGTGATTGGAATGTGTAGAGGTGGTTTTGGAATTATTTAGGATTGAATTGAATTGAGAATCGATGAAATTGAAGGATTGTGTGGAATTGGTAAAAAAAAAGAGTTTTAGCCAACTTTGACGGATCATAACTTGGAGCTTGGAGTTTGGATTTGGGTGGAATTTGTCTTAAATTAAAGGTAGTGATGAGAGCTTTAAAATAGTTTAAGAAAGAAGGAAATTGAGAGTTTGAAACTGGGTGGTAAAACTTGAAATATGAGAGTTTGCAGAAAAACCAGAATTTCTGGTATGTGTGCACACGCACGAGAGAAATTTACAAGTTGTGCATACACACAACTGGTCATGCATATGCACAAGCTAGGATGCACTTTTTATTTGTGTGTATGCACAAGTCCTGTTTTCTCATTTAAACTCTATTTTTGACTATTTGTCTTTCTCGGCAAGCTTGTAAACTTCTGTAACTCTTATAATGAGTATAGAGACCGTGCATTAGAGGGTAGAAAGCGTTAGGAAGAAAACTATTGAGTCAAAATGAATTGGAAGTGATTGAAGGGAAATGAGTTAACACGATTAGATGATGAGAATGAGTTTGATTGATGTGATACCTCCCTGGGTAGATGTAAGGGTGTAGTTCGCCACATTTGCTCCGGGTTGAGATTGAGGCTCCTTGGGTAGATGCAAGGGTGTGATTCGTCCCACTTGCTCCAAGTTGAGATTAAGACTCCCTGGGTAGATGCAGTGGTTCACCCCACTTTCTACGGGTTGATATTTGAGACTTTGTCGACCCTCCGTCGCAAGATACGGCTGGACACTTAGACATTTTTGGATAATTTCTCCAAGAAAAGTGAATACCTCTTGGGATACGCGCACCAAGGGATTATCTAGGGTTTGCTACCCGACATGTCGGGCTTGGCTATATAATTAACAGATGGGCTCATTGACTGTAGGATAGACATGCATCATTTGCATTTGTGTGTATTGATTGGGTGTGCAACTTGTATTTAGCTTGTCTTATTAATTAATTGTATCTATATGCTATCTGATCTAAGTGCTCTATTTGTTCTCCCTATTTGTGTATTTCTTGTATTGTTTTGTATGTGTTTGAACAATTGAAAAATTGCTTATGCAAGTAGTGGTGATGTTGAGGTTGTTCTTGATGTGAATGTTGTGATTGGAGGATTGTAGAAAAATGGAGTTTTGATACTGAATTACTGAATCATTTGCTGATAGACTATGATATTGAAAAGAGAAAAGCTAAGAGATAATGTGAAGGATTGAGATTATGAATTACTAGTATAGTAGAATACTTAGCTTAATTATCCTATTTTCTGGTTTAGTAAGAATCCTAGACTTGGATCAATGAGACGTAGGAGATTAAGTTTTCTTAGAAAGTGTCTGTTACCTTATATTGTATTGATATGACACTTTTACCATACTGTAAACCCCTTGGATTGGGTTCTTACCCATATATTATTTTTGTTTTTTAGATGTAGGTCCTATCCAGCGCTCCTTAGTAAGCGGGAGTTCGATCAGGAAGATGGCGAAGAAGACTTTTGTTTCTGTTTTAGTTTTAGAATCTCTCATTCTTTTGGGAACACTTATATAATGTATTTATTTTAAAGACTTGTCTATAGAGGCTTATGATGTATTCTTAGAGAAATAAGATACGTATATCAACTGTTTTATTATTGTCACTCTAGCCGATTTAATCTTTGCAGGCCGAGACTAGTAGATATTTATATATACTTATATATGTCTTTTGACTCTTATTCTTCCTTTAAACTTTTAATTATTTATCTTTTTTGATGCGCTTACGCATATTATCGAGTGTGAACGATTGGCGATTTGTCTTTTATCTGAGAGTTAAATTTTCTTATAGGCTTCTAGCTTAATATTTTTTTCTATACATAAATATTTATATCTTAATTTTGTGTCATAACATCAAACTTTCACTAACTTATGACTTAAGAATAAGATTTTGAAGAGTAAAATGTTATATTGTATTTCAACAATTATATATAAATAATTCGATATGTACAAAATAAACATTCAGGTTCATATTCCAGATTAATATTTTGGATGTTTGTAAAACTTAGTTATAGTATCCTAAAACAAATAATAATTAGGATATCAAGTAGTTAACTATTTCACTAAACTTATTCCAGCTTTTTGTATTATTACAAATATAGTAAATAATTTAGTTCAGTTAAAATCTATTTTCTTTTCTTCCCATTTTAGTTATTAACAGTGGCGGAGCCACGTTCATGGAAAAGGGGGAAATGGCCCTTCCCAAGTTTTTGATTTTTTAGTTTAATTCTCTTTTAATTTGTAATTTTTCTCTTTTCTTAACTTATATTTTTTATATTCGCCTCTTTTAAAAAAATTTCTAGCTCCACCCCTAATTATTAAGGACATGTCAATGTTAGGTACCAGACAAATGACACAGCAAAATATAGAGACAAAAAATTATAAATTTGTATAAAATATAGGAACAATTGAATAACTTTCTTTGAGAATTACAACTTCTCTCTATCACAAGGAAACTATAATAACACTCTCTCTTGACAAAAGGAGAACACACTTCTCTCTATCATATATAGGAGAAAACTACTCAAAGAAATATTATGTTATTCTATCTGGATGACTTGATTGAAATAAATTAAAGAAAAAACTCAAGTTATAGGTGAGTCTCTTCAATATGAACTATCCGTCAATTAGAGGTATATAATTCTTCTCTTTTTCAACCATTAAAATTCTAAGGTTATAAACTAAGATTGTTTATTACCTCTCATTTTATTTAGTTATTATTTATTTATATATTTTCTAAAATTAGCTTTACTAATTTTCACAATCTCCCACTTAAAGCTAATTTTGATAAATTTTCGAAATTCATGTTGCTCATGTATTCCATAGGCCGTATGAGGATTTACACCATTCAAACTTTTCTGTGTTGATTGGTTTTATCATGGCATCTGCTAGGTTATCTTTAGTGTGAATCTTCTGCATATCAACACTTCCTTCTTCTACTACTTCCCGAACAAAGTGATATTGTACTTTAATGTGTTTTGTTCTTGAATGAAAGGCAGGATTCTTTGCAATGTGCAAGGCACTCTGACTATCACAATACACAAAAATCTTCTGTTGATTGTGCCCAAGTTCTTCTATCAACCTTTGGATCCAAATAGCTTCCTTGCATGCTTGTGTAGCTACCATATATTCAGCTTCTGTAGTAAATAAAGCTACAACAGTTTGTAATTTAGATAGCCAGCTCACAGCTCCTCCTGCAAGCATGAACACATATCCTGTAGTAGATTTTCGTTTATCAAGATCACCTGCAAAATCTGAGTCGACATATCCATTGACAATGAATTCCGATCCTCCAAAATATAATGCAACATTCGAGGTCCCTTTGATGTATCTTAATATCCTCTTAATAACATTCCAATGCTCTTTACCCGGATCTGCCATAAATCAACTTACCACCGCAACTGCTTAAGCAATATCTGGCCTTGTACAGATCATGGCATACATAAGGCTTCCCACTGCTGATGCATACAGTACTCGAGACATTTTCATCCTCTCTGCTTCACTACTAGGGCACATACTTGAGGATAATTTAAAATTAATAGGAAGTGGGGTTGAAATTGGCTTGCATTCTTGCATGTTGAAGTGTTGCAAGATCTTCTTCAAATAATTCTTTTGCGATAGCCAAATCTTCTTATCCTTTTTTGTCTAGGTAAATTTGTATCCCTAAAATCTTATTTGTTGGTCCCAAGTCTTTCATATCAAACTCCCTAGCCAACTGTGCCTTCAATTCTTGGATTTGATCTTTGTTGGGACCTACCACCAACATGTCATCCACATACAACAGCAGAATAATGAAATCATTACTTGTAATAAGTACAATGATTTGAACTAAGTCTGTTGTATCCAAGGCTAATAATGAAAGAATCAAATCTCTTGTACCAACACCTTGGCGCCTGTTTTAGACCGTACAGAGATTTAGTTAACCTACAAACCAAGTTTTCTTTTTCTTTTTCTTCATAACCTTCTGGTTGGAGCATATATATCTCTTCTTCAAGTTCTCCATGAAGAAAAGCAGTCTTTACATCTAATTGCTCTAGATGTAAATCAAATGCAGCACACATAGCCAAAACTACTCTAATAGTAGTTAGTCTCACCACTGGAGAAAATATTTCATTGAAGTCAATACCTTCTTTCTGAGCATATCCCTTGACAACCAATCTTGCACGATATCGTTCCACCTGATCATTACTATCGCGTTTGATCTTGTAAACCCATTTGCTACCAATGGATTTTCGACCTGCTGGAAGTTCAACAAGTTTCCAAGTATAGTTTCTATGTAATGCCTCAATTTCTTCTTGCATTGCTGTCATCCACATAGAAGCGTCTGGAATGCGCATAGCCTCCATAAAATTTGTTGGCTCTCCATCTTCTGTCAAAAGACAATATGCATCATGGTTTGTCAAAACATAATTTGAGTGCCATGATGGTGTTCTTCTTTGTCGAGTGGATCGACGAACTTCTATGTAATTGGCCTCTGCTTCTTATTCTTCGTGCTGTGGTTCTGCTTCAGAAAGATCACCTTCTCTGCATTTTTCATCTATTTGAACAATGGTTATCTCTTTAACAGTGTTGTCATTTTCTTGTTCTTTTTGTAATTCATCTTCTGCAAATATCACATCTCTACTGACAACTACCTTGCGGCCAGTGGGATCCCACAGGCGATACCCCTTAACTCTGTCAGTATAACCCCAGAATATATATTTTCTAGACTTTGGGTCCAGCTTTGTTCTTTCCTAGGTATTGTACATCACGTACACAGGACAACCAAATATATGTAAAGAAGAATAATTAGGTGGCTTACCTTGCCACATCTCCATTGGTGTCTTTAACCCAATTGCAGTTGATGGTGACCGATTTATCACATAACAGGCGATTTTAACAGCTTCTGCCCAAAAAGACTTGGCTAAATCTGTAGTTTGCTATACCATTTTGCTGAGGTGTATATGCAACTGTGAATTGTCGTTGAATACCTGCTTGCTTGTAAAATATTAGAAAATCACCATCGACATATTCTCCTCCATTATCTATCCTTAAATACTTGATCTTCTTTCCAGATTCAAGTTCTAACTTTGCTTTGAACTCTTTGAATATCGCAAACACGTCTGACTTCTTCTTGATCGGGTACACCCATAACCTCCTAGAGTAATCATCAATAAATGATACAAGATATTTTGCTCCTCCTAGGGACATCTCCGGCGATTCCCACACATCAGAATGAATCAACTCCAATATGTTCTTGCTCTGAGCAGTTGATCTAGGATGAGTGGATATTTTATACGCTTTTTGGGGGTAATTTCATGTAGATTCTAATGTGTTTAGTTAGTTTCTAGTAGATTTTTATTAGTTTTTAGGCAAAAATTATATTTCTGGACTTTACTATGAGTTTGTGTGCTTTTTTGTGATTTTAGGTATTTTCTGACTGAAATTGAGGGAGCTGAGCAAAAATCTGATCTAGGCTGAAAAAGAACTGCCGATGTTGTTGGATTCTGACCTCCCTGCACTCGGAATGGATGTTTTGGAGCTATAGGAGTCCAATTAGCGCGCTCTTAATTGGGTTGGAAAGTAGACATCTAGGGCTTTCCAACAATATATAATAGTCCATACTTTGCACGAAGATAGACGACGTAAACTGGCGTTCAACTCCAGTTCCATGTTGCAGTCTGGTGTTCAGCGCCAGAAACAGGTTACAAGTCGGAGTTAAACGCCAGAAACAGGTTACAACCTGGCATTCAACTCCAGAAACAGCCCAGGCACGTGAGAAGCTTAAGTCTCAGCCCCAGCACACACCAAGTGGGCCCCAGAAGTGGATTTCTGCACCAATTATCTTAGTTTACTCATTTTTTGTAAACCTAGGTTACTAGTTTAGTATTTAAACAACTTTTAGAGACTTATTTTGTATCGGATGACATTTTTAGATCTGAACTTTATACCTTTTGATGGCATAAGTCTCTAAACTCCATTGTTGGGGGTGAGGAGCTCTGCAGCGTCTCGATGAATTAATGCAATTATTTCTGTTTTCCATTCAAATACGCTTGTTTCTATCTAAGATGTTCATTCGCGCTTCACTATGAAAAAGGTGATGATCCGTGACACTCATCACCTTTCTCAATCCATAAACGTGTACCTGACAACCATTTCCATTCTACATTAGATTGAATGAGTATCTCTTAGATTCCTTAATCAGAATCTTCGTGGTATAAGCTAGAATCCATTGGCAGCATCCTTGAGAATCCAGAAAGTCTAAACCTTGTCTGTGGTATTCCGAGTAGGATTCTGGGATTGGATGACTGTGACGAGCTTAAAACTCGCGAATGTTGGGCGTAGTGACAGATGCAAAAGGATCAATGGATCTTATTCCGACATGATCGAGAACCGACAGATGATTAGTCGTGCCGTGATAGAGCATTTGGACCTTTTTCACTGAGAGGATGGATGGTAGCCATTGACAACGGTGACCCACCAACATACAGCTTGCCATAGGAGGAACCTTGCGTGTGTGAAGAGGAGGACAAGAGAAAAGCTGAAATTCAGAAGATAAAGCATCTCCAAAACTCCAACATATTCTCCATTACTGCATAACAAGTATTTATTTCATGCTCTTTTATTTATTTACAAATCAACTTATAATTTTAATTGTTATCCTGACTAAAAATTACAAGATAACCATAGATTGCTTCAAGCCAACAATCTCCGTGGGATCGACCCTTACTCACGTAAGGTATTACTTGGACGACCCAGTGCACTTGTTGGTTAGTTGTGCGAAGCTGTGAGAAATAGTCCATTAATATTGGCATACACAATTTCGTGCACCAAGTTTTTGGCGCCGTTGCCAGGGATTGTTTGAGTTTGAACAACTGACAGTAAATCTTGTTGCTTAGATTAGGAAAAATTTATCTTTTTTACTAGAATTGCATCTTTTATTATCCCTTTTAAAAATTTTTCAAAAAAATATTATTTTTCTTTAATTGAATTTTTGTTTTTTTTATGAGTTTAGTGTCATGTTCTAAGTTTGGTGTCAATTGCATGCATTTTGTGTTTGATAAACCACTATTTTATGGTTTATCTTGTGCTTAATTGAGTGGATTTTATCAACTCTTTACCCACTTATTCATACTATTTGCATGGTTTTACATTTGCCTTCCTAATTATGTGCTTTGATTGAAAACATACTTCTTTGGCCTTAAGTTTCCTATGTTTAATCCTCTCTTATTACCATTAGGTGCCTTGATATGTGTGTTAAGTATTTTCAGATATTATAGGGCAGGAATGGCTCAGAAGATGGAAATGAAGAATGCAAAAATGGAAGGAATATAAGAAGTTGGAGAAACTGCTAAGCTGTCCAGCCTGACCTCTTCGCACTCAAACAGCTATAACTTTAGCTATAGAGATCCAAACGACGCGGTTCCAGTTGCGTTGGAAAGCTAACGTCCGGGGCTTTAATTTGATATATAATATACCATAGTTGCCCTGACGCTAGGCAATGCAAACGCGTGATCCACGCGGACGCGTCGTATCTGCGAACTTCAATCCACACGGCCGCGTGGGCGACGCCTCCGTGTCACTTGCCCGCGACCTGAACGTACCAGAATACGCAACTAGGCTATTTTTGACCCAGTTTTCGGCCCGGAAAATACAGATTAGAGGCTATAAAGTGGGGGAATGCATCCATTCATCATCATGCTTTCATAACTCACAATTTTAGTTTTAGATGTAGTTTTTAGAGAGAGAGGTTCTCTCCTCTCTCTTAGGTTTTAGGATTAGGATTCCTCTTAAAGGATTTAGGATTCAACTTTTCATCAGGTTCAATATTTCCTTTACTTTATATTTTTCTCTTATTTTCAGATACTTTAATGCTTTTATTGGTATTTGATTTATGTTGCCCAATTGACTTATGAACTTTTCATGTTAGGATTATACATTATTGAGATATTTTCAGATTTATGATTTCAATTCAGCTTTCCACATTCTTGGCATTGGTTAGGAAATCAGTAACTTTTGAGTTATCAAACTCAACGTGATCGATAACCGCTATCTTTACTAATTAGCTTGAACTTCTATAATCCCAATCTTTTCCTAGGAATTAACTAGGATTTGAAGATCAAACTAATTAGCCACTTGACCTTCCTTTGTAACAGCAGAGGTTAACTAAGTGGAGTCAAGATTCAATTTTCGTCATCATTGATAAGGATAACTAGGATAGGCCTTCCAATTTCTCATACCTTGCCAAGAGTTTATTTTACAGTCATTTATTTAGTTTACTTGTCATTTATCATATCTGCTCCTCATTCTCAAAACCCCCGATTTACAAGACTCATAACCAATAATAAGACATACCTCCCTGCAATTCCTTGAGAAGACGACCCTAGGTTTAAATACTTCGGTTATCAATTTATTTAGGGGTTTGCTACTTGTGACAACCAAAACGTTTGTAAGAAAGGTTGATTGCTTGGTTTAGAAACTATACTTGCAACGAAAATTTATTATAACTTCTAAACCATCAATCTTCAGTTCTTCAGTGTTCCTTAAATTTTTCAAAAATAATTTTTCTCCGTTTGGTTCATGCATTTTTTAAATGTGTCTATTTTCTTGGGAATAGTTGCCCATTTGAGTTTCCTTTTTAAAATCTTCTTCAAAAATAATTTTTCTTTGATTGAATCTTGTGCCAAACTTTAAGTTTGGTGTTATCTTGTTAATTTTCTTTAATTTTCGAAAATTTAATTTGGTTTTCAAAAAAAAAATTTAAGTTTGGTGTTCTTTCTTTTGTTCTTGGTGTTCTTGTGAATCTTCAAGGTGTTCTTGAGTCTTCTTTTTGTTTTGATCTTAAAATTTTTAAGTTTGGTATTCCTTGGTGTTTTTCCTCCAAAATTTTCGAAAACAAGGAGCATTAGATTTAAAAATTTTAAATCTTATGTCTTTTATGTGTTTTTCTCTTTCATCATAAATTCAAAATTCAAAAAAAAATATTTATCCTCTCCTCAAATTTCTCAAAATTTTCGAATTACTTGGGTTGACTTGGTCAAAATTTTTCAAATCACATCTTTTTCAAAAATATCCAAAACCAATTTCTCTCTCCTCACTTTTTCGAAAATCTTCATAAAATATTTTCAAATTTTTTTATTTTTATTTTTATTTTGGTTTTATTTTATTTTATTATTTCGAAAATAATTTTTTTAAAAAAATAAATAAAATAAATCCACATCATCTCCCTTTCTCCATCATAGACCTAAGTGGAAACGAATAGTCCAAAAGGACTCTGGGGTCATATGCTAACCCCACTACTGCTTCATATGAGAGTAGTATCTGTATACCCTCCATTGGAGTCAGTAGTTTTGAGTTGAATCCTCAGCTCATTATCATGGTGCAGCAAAGTTGCTAGTATTCCAGTCTTCCACACGATAAGGAAAGTCATGGTGCAGCAAAGTCAGTAATTTCTGGCATAATTTTTACAAATTACTGACACAGTACATGATAAGGAAGTAGATCAGGATGTCTACAGATTATTACTGTTTCCATTTGTTGTAAAGGACCAAGCTAAGAGGTGGTTAAATAACCAACCTAAGGACAGCATAAAGACATGGAAACAGCTATCAGAAAAATTCCTAAATCACTATTTTCCTCCAAAACGGATGACACAGCTAAGGTTGAGCATCCAAGGCTTCAAACAAGGAGATAATGAATCCCTTTATGATACTTGGAAGATATACAGAGAGATGCTAAGAAAATGCCCCTCTGAAATGTTTTCAGAGTGGGTGCAATTAGACATCTTCTATTATGGGCTTACAGAGAGAGCTCAGATTTCTCTAGACCACTCAGCTGGTGGATCTATCCACATGAGAAAGACAATTGAAGAAGCTCAAGAGCTCATTGATACTGTTACCAGGAATCAGCACCTGTACCTAAGCAGTGAATCTTCCAAGAAAGAAAAGGCTAAAACAGTAACTGCTGAACTCAGTCATGCAGAACAAGTTACAGAATTCAATCAGCAATTAGATTTTCTAACAAAACAACTTGCCGAATTCAAAGAGATATTACAAGAAACAAGAATGGCTAATATGAATATGGAAGTGCAGTTGAAGCAAACAGAACAGCAGTTATCAAAACAAATAACAGAAGAATGCCAAGCAGTTCAACTAAGAAGTGAAAAAACATTAAATACCTCACTTCAAGGCAGCAGGAAGCCAAGAAATGAACAGACTGCTACCCAAAATCCCTCTGAGGACAGTCAGAGCCCAGAGAGGAATAACTCTAGCGCTCAAACGCCAGATAATGGGTGGAAAGCTGGGGTTGAATGTCGAACCCATGCTCAGTCCTGGCGTTCAACACCAGAAACAAGCAAGGAATTGGCGTTGAATGCCCAAAAGAAGCACAGTTCTGGTATTTAGATGCCAGAAATAGGTAAGGAGCTGGCGTCTAACGCCACTCTAGCTTCCACCCCTGGCATTCAAATGCCAGTGGGAGATCAGACATATACAAGTGCTGATAGCAACCCCTCTAAAAAGGGTTCTCAACCCACATCTGTAGGCAATAAACCTACAACAACTAAGGTTGAGGAGTATAAAGCCAAAATGCCTTACCCTCAAAAACTTCGCCAAGTGGAACAGGATAAGCAATTTGCCCGCTTTGCAGACTATCTCAGGACTCTTGAAATAAAGATTCCGTTTGCAGAGGCACTTGAGCAAATACCCTCTTATGCTACGTTTATGAAAGAGATCTTAAGTCATAAGAAAGATTGGAGGGGAACTGAGAAAGTTTACCTCACTGAAGAATGCAGTGCAGTCATTCTAAAAAGCTTACCTGAGAAGCTTAAAGATCCGGGAAGCTTTATGATACCATGCACATTAGAAGGTACTTGTACCAAGCAAGCTCTATGTGATCTTGGGGCAAGTATTAACCTAATACCTGCAGCTACTATCAAAAAGCTTGGGTTGACTGATGAAGTTAAACCAACCCGGATATGTCTCCAACTTGCTGATGGCTCTATTAAATACCCATCAGGCGTAATTGAAGACATGATTGTCAAGGTTGGGCCATTTGCCTTTCCCACTGACTTTGTGGTGCTGGAAATGGAGGAACACAAGAGTGCAACTCTCATTCTAGGAAGACCTTTCCTAGCAACTGGACGAACTCTCATTGACGTCCAAAAAGGGGAAGTGACCCTGAGAGTCAATGAGGACGAGTTTAAGTTGAATGTTGTCAAAGCTATGCAGCATCCAAACACCCAAAATGACTGCATGAGCGTTGATTTTATTGACTATCTGTTAAAAGAGGTCAATATGGTTGAGAGTCTTGAATCAGAGCTAGAGGATATCTTTAAAGATGTTCAGCCTGATCTGGAAGAACCAGAGAGAATAATAGAACCTCTGAAAATCCCTCAGGAAGAGAAGATACCTCTTAAACCCGAGCTCAAACCATTACCACCATCCCTGAAATATGCATTTCTGGGAGAAGGTGATACATTTCATGTAATCATAAGCTCTACCTTAGAGCGACAGGAAGAGGAAGCACTAATTCAAGTGCTAAGGACACACAAGACAACTCTTGGATGGTCCATTAGTGATCTTAAGGGCATTAGCCCAGCCAGATGCATGCACAAGATCCTATTGGAGGGTGATGCTAAGCCAGTGGTTCAACCACAGAGGCGGCTGAATCCAGCCACGAAGGAGGTGGTGCAGAAGGAGGTCACTAAATTACTAGAGGCTGGGATTATTTATCCCATTTCTGATAGCCCCTGGGTAAGCCCTGTCCAAGTCGTCCCTAAGAAGGGTGGTATGACAGTGGTCCATAATGAAAAAAATGAACTGGTTCCTACAAGAACAGTTACAGGGTGGCGTATGTGTATTGATTACAGAAGGCTCAATACAGCTATCAGAAAGGATCATTTTCCTTTACCATTCATAGACCAAATGCTAGAAAGACTAGCAGGTCATGAATACTACTGCATCCTGGATGGATATTCAGGTTATAATCAAATTGCAGTAGATCCCCAGGATCAAGAGAAAACAGCATTCACATGTCCATCGGGAGTATTTGCATACAGAAGGATGCCCTTTGGTTTGTGCAATGCACCTGCAACCTTTTAGAACTGCATGCTCTCCATTTTCTCTGATATGGTAGAAAAATTTCTAGAAGTCTTCATGGAAAACTTTTCAGTATTTGGAGACTCATTCAGCCCCTGTCTTGACCATCTAACACTTGTTCTAAAGAGGTGCCAAGAGACTAACCTGGTTTTAAACTGGGAGAAATGTCACTTTATGGTGACTGAAGGAATTGTCCTTGGGCACAAAATTTCGAACAAGGGAATAGAGGTGGATCAAGCTAAGGTAGAGGTAATTGAAAAATTACCACCACCTGCCAATGTTAAGGCAATCAGAAGCTTTCATGGGCATGCAGGATTCTATAGGAGGTTTATAAAAGATTTTTCAAAAATCGCCAAACCTCTGAGTAATCTGCTAGCTGTTGACACACCATTTATCTTTGATAAGGAGTGTCTGCAGGCGTTTGAGATCCTGAAAGCTAAACTGGTCACACCACCAGTCATCTCTGCACCAGACTGGACATTACCATTTGAATTAATGTGTAATGCCAGTGACCATGCCATTGGTGCAGTGTTGGGACAAAGGCATGACAAGCTTCTGCATGTTATTTACTATGCCAGTTATGTTTTAAATGACGCACAGAAGAACTACACAACCACAGAAAAACAATTACTTGCAGTAGTTTACGCCATTGACAAGTTCAGATCTTATTTAGTAGGATTAAAAGTGATTGTGTACACTGGCCATGCTGCTCTTAAATATCTACTCACAAAGCAGGATTCAAAACCCAGACTCATCAGATGGGTGTTGCTTCTGTAAGAGTTTGATATAGAAATAAGAGACAGAAAAGGGACAGAGAATCAAGTAGCAGATCTCCTGTCCCGAATAGAACCAGTAGAAGAGGTGTCCCTCCCTCTTACTGAGATCTCTGAAAACTTTTCGGATGAGCAACTCTTTGCCATCCAGGAAGTGCCATGGTTTGCAGACATTGCAAACTACAAGGCAGTAAGATTCATATCCAAAGAATATAGTAGGCAGCAATCAAAGAAATTGATCACGGATGTAAAATACTATCTTTGGGATGAACTATATCTCTTCAAGAGATGTGCAGTCGGAGTAATCCGTAGATGTGTGCCTAAAGAAGAAGCACAGAAGATCCTCTGGCACTGCCATGGATCACAGTATAGAGGACATTTTGGAAGTGAGCGAATAACCACAAGAGTCCTCTAATGTGGCTTCTATTGGCCTACTCTCTATAAAGACTCCCGAGTGTTTGTACTTAATTGTGACAGTTGCCAAAGATCTGGCAATCTACCTCACAGTTATGCCATGCCTCAACAAGAGATCTTGGAGATTGAGTTGTTTGATGTACGGGGTATTGACTTCATGGGGCCTTTCCCACCATCATACTTAAACACTTATATTCTAGTGGCAGTGGATTATGTGTCCAAATGGGTGGAAGCTATTGCAACACCCACCAATGATACTAAGACAGTGCTGAAATTCCTCCAGAAACACATCTTCAGCAGATTTGGTATCCCTAGAGTACTAATCAGTGATAGGGGCACTCATTTCTGTAATAAACAGCTTTACTCAGCTTTGGTTCGATATGGAGTTAGCCACAGGGTGGCCACTCCATATCATCCACAGACAAATGGGCAAGCTGAAGTTTCTAATAGAGAACTTAAAAGAATCCTGGAATGGACTGTGATTAACCGCAGAAGGGATTGGGCAAGAAGCTTGGATGATGCTCTGTGGGCATACAGAACAGCATTCAAGACACCTATAGGAACTTCCCCATACCAGCTTGTGTATGGAAAAGCCTGTCACTTGCCAGTAGAACTGGAACATAAGGCCTACTGGACAACCAGATTCCTAAACCTTGATGCCAAGTTAGCTGGAGAAAAATGATTGCTTTAGTTAAATGAGCTAGAGGAATTTAGACTCAATGCCTTCGAAAATGCAAAAATATACAAAGAGAAAGCAAAAAGATGGCATGATAAAAAGTTGTCATCCAGAGTCTTTGAGCCAGGGCAGAAAGTTCTGCTGTTTAATTCTAGGCTCAGATTATTCCCTGAGAAATTGAAATCCCGGTGGAGAGGTCCATATGTGATTACAAGTGTGTCACCATATGGATACGTAGAGCTTCAGGATAATGATTCCAATAAAAAGTTCATTGTTAATGGACAGAGAGTCAAACATTATCTTGAAAGCAATTTTGAGCAAGAATGCTCAAAACTGAGACTTGATTAAAGCTCAGTAATAGTCCAGCTAAAGACAATAAAGAAGCGCTTGCTGGGAGGCAACCCAGCCATTAACAAAGTTTATTTTTCAATTATTGATTTTTATAGATTCAAATTAATTTTCTTCAAGGTAAAATGGCAATTGCATGAGTTCACAGAGTTACAGAAGGATTCAGAGGATAAAACAGCAAAAAGAAGCTTACTGGTGCAAAAAAGCCAGTAAGAGCTGTTTTGGGCATTGAACGCCCAAAAGAAGCATCTACTGGGCGTTCAACGCCAGATTTACAGCGTCTTTGGCGTTTAGGAAAACGCCCAGTGACAAAGGAGTTCCTGGCGTTCAACGCTAGCTAGAAGCAACAACTGGGCGTTGAACGCCCAGGAGAAGCTACAAATGGGCGTTAAACGCCCAAAACATGCAGCGTTTGGGCGTTTAACGCCAGGATTGTGGGGAGGAGGTAAATTCGTTTTCACTTCAGATTTTTTCCATTTCCCATGTTTCCATCCATGATTTCTAAAAACCCTAATTTCTAAAATCCCTTTTCAACAATATCAAATGTATCTTAATTCATAAACACAAAATTTTTTTAAATCCTCTTCAACTTCTTTTCAAATCTTTTTCAAAACAAATCTATCTCTTTTCCTTCTTAAAATCTTTTCAACTCATAAATATATTTTTCAAATCTTCACAATATCTTTTTCAAAACAAATATATCTTTTTCAAATATTTTTTATATCTTTTCAATTTTCAATGACATCTTTTTCCTATCGTATTTATCTTTTACAAATCATATCTTCTATCTTATCTTGTCTCAAAATTTTTGAAAACCCACCCCTCCCTTTAAATCCACATTCGGCTTCCCTTCTCTCATCCACCATTCGATACTAGCTCTCCTTCTATCCCTCTCCTTTCCTTTCTTTTGCTTGAGGACAAGCAAACTTCTAAGTTTGGTGTGTTTATCCGTGATCACTAAACCATACCCACTAAAGATCATGGCTCCTAATGGAAAACAACCCACTCCAAGAGGCAAGAAACAGAGTATTCCAAAACCACTTTGGAATCAAGGGAAGTTCTTAACCAAAGAACATTCAGACCATTACTACAAAATAATGGGTCTAAGATCAGTGATCCCAGAAGTTCAATTCGATCTGAAAAAAGACGAATATACGGAGATCCAAGAGCAAATTCGAAACAGGAACTGAGAAGTCCTAGCTAATCCTGAAACAAAGGTGGGAAGAAACACGGTTCAGGAATTCTATGCTAATCTGTGGCAAATAGACAGGCAGAGAATATCTAGAACTGCCCTCTATGACTATCGGACCTTGGTCAGAGGAAAGATTGTTCACATCCACCCTGACAAAATCAGGGAGATCTTTAAGCTACCTCAGCTGAAAGATGACCCAGACTCTTTTAATAGGATAATAATGAGAACAAATAACGGCTTGGACAAGATTCTAGAGGACATATACCTTCCTAGAACCAGGTGGACCACCAGCACCAAGGGCGTCCCAAATCAACTCAAGAGAGAAGAGCTCAAACCAGTCGCCAGAGGCTGGCTGGACTTCATTGGGCATTCTATACTGCCCACTAGAAACTGCTCTGAAGTCACCATTAAAAGAGCAATGATGATCCATTGCATTATGTTGGGAAGAGAAGTGGAAGTTCATCAGCTAATTTCGTGTGAATGTTACAAAATTGCAAACAAGAACTCCAAAGATGACAAATTGGCTTATCCAAGCTTAATCTCTATGCTATGTAAAGATGCTGGAGTGAAGATGGGAATAATTGAGTATATCTCAGTTGAGCAACCAATCACCAAAATATCAATAGTAAAACAACAAGTGCAGGATGACCCCATCAAGAGGAGAGCACAGGAATTCCTCCCGAAAATCCCTCAAATTGAATACTGGGAGCGCCTTGAAGCATCTGTCACCAATTTGCAAGAAGCTATGGAGCAATTAAAAGAAAAACAACAAAATCAAACTAGCATGATTTGCAAACTGCTTAAGGAACAAGAAGAGCAAGGGCGTGAAATGAGAGAACTGAAGCGTCAAAAGCTGTCTCTTGAAGGGTCAAGCACCCTACAGATTAAAGGAGCATCCACCTCCCAAAATAAAGGTTGTTGAGTCCTAATCTTTGCCTTAACTCTGTGATAACTATTCTTATTAGGAATTTACCTTAGAAGTTATATATTAGTAGTAATAATTAGTATCTCTACTTTGATTTTATTTCCAATTAAGTTATAATTTATTTTTCTCATCATCATCAAACATGAATAAAATAATAGATTTTTAGAATAAAGAGGCAATTTAATTTTTTTGAGTTCTTAATAAGGAAAATTCTAATTATTTATATGTGGTGGCAATACTTTTCGTCTTCTGAATGAATGCTTGAACAGTGCATATTTTTTATATTGAATTTTATGAATATTAAAATTGTTGGCTCCTGAAAGAATGATGAACAAGAGAAATATTATTGCTGATCTGAAAAATCATAAAATTGATTCTTGAAGCAAGAAAAAGCAAAAATAAAGCAAAAGAGATAAAAAAAGATAGAAAAAGCCAATAGCCCTTTAAACCAAAAGGCAAGGGTGAAAAGGATCCAAGACTTTGAGTATCAATGGATAGGAGGGCCCAAGGAAAAAAATCCAGGCCTAAGCGGCTAAATCAAGCTGTCCCTAATCATGTGCTTGTGGCATGTAGGTCTAAGTGAAAAACTTGAGACTGAGTGGTTAAAGTCGTGATCCAAGTCAAAAGAGTGTGCTTAAGAACTCTGGACACCTCTAATTGGGGACTTTAGCAAAGCTAAGTCACAATCTGAAAAGGTTCACCCAGTTATGTGTCTGTGGCATTTATGTATCCAGTGGTAATACTGGAAAACAAAGTGCGTAGGGCCACGACCAAGACTCATAAAGTAGCTGTGTTCAAGAATCAACATACTGAACTAAGAGAATCAATAATACTATCTGAATTATGAGTTCCTATGGATGCCAATCATTCTGAATTTTAAAGGATAAAGTGAGATGCCAAAACTGTTTGGAAGCAAAAAGCTACTAGCCCCGCTCATCTAATTAGAATCTGAGCTTCACTTAAAACTCTGAGATATTATTGCTTCTTGATTTCCTTTTATCCTCTTTTATTTATCAAGTTGCTTGGGGACAAGCAACAGTTTAAGTTTGGTGCTGTGATGAGCGGATATTTTATACGCTTTTTGGGGGGTAATTTCATGTAGATTCTAGTGTGTTTTAGTTAGTTTCTAGTATATTTTTATTAGTTTTTAGGCAAAAATCATATTTCTAGACTTTACTATGAGTTTGTGTGCTTTTCTGTGATTTCAGGTATTTTCTAGCAGAAATTGAGGGAGCTGAGCAAAAATCTGACCTAGGCTGAAAAAGGACTGCCGATGCTGTTAGATTCTGATCTCCCTGCACTCGGAATGGATTTTTTGGAGCTACAGGAGTCCAATTGGCACGCTCTCAATTGGTTGGAATGTATACATTCAGGGCTTTCCAATAATATATAATAGTCCATACTTTGCGAGAAGATAGACAACGTAAACTGGCGTTCAACGCCAGTTCCATGTTGCAGTCTGGCGTTCAGCGCCAGAAACAGGTTACAAGTCAAAGTTCAATGCCAGAAACAGGTTACAACCTGGAATTCAACTCCAGAAACAGCCCAGGCACGTGAGAAGCTTAAGTCTCAGCCCCAGCACACACCAAGTGGGCCCCATAAGTGGATTTCTGCACCAATTATCTTAGTTTACTCATTTTCTGTAAACCTAGGTTAATAGTTTAGTATTTAAACACCTTTTAGAGACTTATTTTATATCGGATGACATTTTTAGATCTGAACTTTATACCTTTTGATGGCATGAGTCTCTAAACTCCATTGTCAGCGTCTCGATGAATTAACGCAATTATTTCTATTTTCCATTCAAACACGCTTGTTCCTATCTAAGATGTTCATTCGCGCTTCACTATGAAGAAGGTGATGATCCGTGACACTCATCACCTTCCTCAATCCCTGAATGTGTGCCTGATAACCACCTCCGTTCGACATTAGATTGAATGAGTATCTCTTAGATTCCTTAATCAGAATCTTCGTGGTATAAGCTAGAATCCATTGGCAGCATCCTTGAGAAACCGGAAAGTCTAAACCTTGTCTGTGGTATTTCGAGTAGGATTTTGGGATTGGATGACTGTGACAAGCTTAAAACTCACGAATGTTGGGCGTAGTGACAGACGCAAAAGGATCAATGGATCTTATTCCGACATGATCGAGAACCGACAGATGATTAGTCGTGCCGTGACAGAGCATTTGGACTTTTTTCACTGAAAGGATGGATGGTAGCCATTGACAATGGTGACCCACCAACATACAGCTTGCCATAGGAGGAAACTTGCGTGTGTGAAGAGGAGGACAAGAGAAAAGCTGAAATTCAGAGGATAAAGCATCTCCAAAACTCCAACATATTCTCCATTACTGCATAACAAGTATTTATTTCATGCTCTTTTATTTATTTACAAATCAACTGATAATTATAATTGATATCCTTACTAAGAATTACAAGATAACCATAGATTGCTTCAAGCCAACAATCTCCGTGGGATCGACCCTTACTCACGTAAGGTATTACTTGGACGACCCAGTGCACTTGCTGGTTAGTTGTGCAAAGCTGTGAGAAATAGTCCATTAATATTGGCATACACAATTTCGTGCACCAATCTACCAAACGTCAATCTATGTTGTTTGCTTGTAACGCAGTGCTTACAAAACGGTAAGTTTACCGATTTGAGCCCGGGAATGAGCTTACGATCTACAAGAATCTTCAAGCCTCGTTCTGACATGTGGCTCAGTTTGCAATGCCATATCATCCTCATTTCTTCTTGGCTTACTGAAGCAACTGATGCCTCTGTCTCTTGCAAAGTATCTCCCACAAGCATGTATAGATTTACTGCAATCTTTTCTGCTTTTATTACCACAAGAGCTCCTTTAACAACTTTCAAGATCCCACCTTCAATATGGGTCTTGCAACCAAGTTCATCCAGTTACCCAATCGACAACAAATTCTTCTTCAAGCCCTTCACATGTCTTACCCCTTAAAGTGAACGAATAGAACCATCAAACATTTTTATTTTGATAGTACCTATTCTAATAATTTCTAAGGCATGATCGTTTCTCATAAACACAGATCCTTCCAAGACAGGTTCATATGTATAAAACCAATCACGATGAGGAGTCATGTGTCAGGTTGCCCCTGAATCAACAATCCAAACATCAGTGAGCTGTTTACTGCCGTTAGAACCAATTGTTGCTTCACCATACAGGATTTCTCCATCATCGGAGGTGCTCGCAACACATCCTTGAGAACTTGATCCTTCTGGAACCTTCTCTATACTCTTCTTATTCCAACAATCTTTCTTGAAGTGCCCTCTCTTTCCAAAATTGTAGCATTTGACCTGCTTTTTACTTTGTGTCCTTGGTCTACTTTGACTCCCACTGGAACCACGTTCCATTGATCTCTCTCTTGTCATCAACAAAGTCTCTGCTTGTTTTGAGCTCTCTAATCTATCTTCCTTATTCTTGCGCGCTAGATTCTTCTTCAAGAACCACAGCAGCCATGTCATCAAAAGAAAGAATATCAATCAAAACATTATTAGTAAAATAAGGCATATGATATGAGAATCATATGATAAAGAGAATTTCAACAAATAAAGTTTAATTGTGAGACTTTAGTTTTTATCTATCAAAAGTAAATTAAGGCTATCTCTCAAGTTAAGATTATCTTTTAATCAAGGTAAAATAATTTTTAACCCATTATTTCAAAAATTTTATGATTGAGGAAGGGTATGGAATGTGTTATGAGCAGTGTTATCAGAATCGGATTGGACTGGCCGGTTTGACCAAAAAATCGGTAAACAGGTAGTCTGGCCGGTTCGGTTAGTAGTTTGGACCGGACCAGCAATTAAACTGGTCAACGATGGTCAAACCCGTTGAAAATCGGCCAGTTTGCACCCCATATTCCACTAGATCCACACGGGTCCACGGTGCACCCACGCGCCGCCGAACCATGGTAGAAGCTCCTGTCCAAATTACTCAAAAAATGAATGACTGATGATTAGATTTTTGATGGTTTAGAATTTCACAAATGAATTCTCGTTGCAAGTATAGTTCCTAAACCAAGCAATAATCTTTTCATACAAAAAGTTGTTTGTCACTAAAACAATCCCCTAAATTTATAAACCGAAGTATTCAAACCTCAGGTCGTTCTCCCTAGGAATTACAATAAAGTGTCTTGTTATTGGTTATGAGTCATTTTGGGATTTTGGATAAGAAGCATGAAAAGTAAATGGCAATGAAAATAAACTAACAACTATAAAAGGCTCTTGGCAAGGTATGAAAATTAGAAGTCCTATCCTAGTTATCCTTCTCAATTGTGATGAGAATTGTTCATTGCTACCACTTAGTTAACCCTTACTAAATAAAGGAAAATAAAAGTAAACAACATAAATTGCAAGAATTAAAGAGAAATCTAACTACAAAGGCAAGAGATCAACAATAGAAAAGCAAAGAAGAACAATTATTATGAATTACCTCTTATTGAATTGAAAAGAAATGGAAGAAACAAAAGTAGATCTACATCAAAACACAAGAACAACATAAAGGAAATTACAACAAAAGAATGAAAGAAGAATGAATGTAGCAACAAAGAATTGAGAGGTAAAAGTAGAAGAAAGCAAGGATTAAAACCTAGATCTAAGAACTAATGCTAATCCTAATCCTAGAGAGAAGTGAGAGCTTCTCTCTCTAGAAACTAACTCTAACTAATCCTAATGAGTGAAAATGAACTCATGTCCATTTGCTCTTCAATCCTTGGCTTTAAATAGCAGTTTAGGCGCCAAAGTTGGTTGGAATTGGCCCCCACAACCCTTGAGACTTCGTTGGTCACGTTTTTATTAAAAAATCATAAACCAGCACCGACGCGTACGCGCACAGCCTGCGTACGCGTCCATGGGGTGATTCGCAAGGTGCGCGCAAGCGCCAAGTGCGCGCGCGCGTCCATGGGCGAGTTCAACTTCTTTGACTTTTCATGATTTCTCCACTTTGCATGCTTTCCCTCTTCACTCCTTTGATCCATTCCTAGCCTTTTCAATCTGAAATCACTAACAAACATATCAAGGCATCTAATGGAATCAAGGAGAATTAGATTTAGCTATTTTAAGTCCTAAAAAGCATGTTTTCACATCTAAGCACAAATAAGGAGACAATCACAAAACTATGCTAATTCAATGGATAAATGTGGGTAAAAGGTGATAAAATCTCTTAAAATCAATACAAGATAAACCGTCAAAATGGAGTTTATCAGTGACACAGGATTCGAACCCTGGGAAGCCAACAATTACACCTCCCCTCTTACCACTACGCCAGTGATGAGCGGATAATTTGTACGCTTTTTGGCATTGTTTTTAGTGTGTTTTTAGTATGATCTAGTTAGTTTTTAGCATATTTTTATTAGTTTTTAGTTAAAATTCACTTTTCTGGACTTTACTATGAGTTTGTGTGTTTTTCTGTGATTTCAGGTATTTTCTGGCTGAAATTGAGGGACCTGAGCAAAAATCTGATTCAGAGACTAAAAAGGACTGCAGATGCTGTTAGATTCTGACCTCCCTGCACTCAAAGTGGATTTTCTGGAGCTACAGAAGCCCAATTGGCGCGCTCTCAACGGCGTTGGAAAGTAGACATCCTGGGCTTTCCAGCAATATATAATAGTCCATACTTTGCCCAAGATTTAATGGCCCAAACCGGCGTTCAAAGTCACCCTCAGAAAATCCCAGCGTTAAACGC
>NC_029776.3:67026877-67027230 GCF_000817695.3 Arachis duranensis | reverse complement strand
GAGTTAAACGCCCAAACTGGCATAAAAGCTGGCGTTTAACTCCAGGAAGAGTCTCTACATGAAAATGCTTCAATGCTCAGCCCAAGCACACACCAAGTGGGCTCAGAAGTGGATTTTTATGTCATTTACTCATCTCTGTATACCCTAGGCTACTAGTTTTCCATATATAGGACCTTTTACTATTGTATTTTAATCTTCGGACATCTAGTTCTTAGATCATTGGGAGGCTGGCCTCACGGCCATGCCTAGACCTTGTTCTTATGTATTTTCAACGGTGGAGTTTCTACACACCATAGATTAAGGTGTGGAGCTCTGCTGTACCTCGAGTATTAATGCAATTACTATTGTTCTTC
>NC_029776.3:67015428-67026564 GCF_000817695.3 Arachis duranensis | reverse complement strand
TGCGTAAGGTTTATTACTTGGACGACCCAGTACACTTGCTGGTTAGTTGTGCGAAGTTGTAGTGATCACAATTTCGTCCACCAGCCAGCATGCATCTCAATATAATAAATGACAAAAATTAAATATATAATAAACTATAACTGAATTTTTATGTTTTTTTATCCTTTTAAATATGGATTCACATACAAACAACACATAGTTTATAAATATATTAATATATTGATATTAATTGTGTTATGTTTTATTTTTTTCTTGTTCATTAAATTGAGAAAGTATTTTGTACTAGTGACTAATTTATTATCTCATTTTGTACAATAAACTATATATAATAGTTATTTTAATATAAAAACAAAATAAAAATATCTATAATAGAGTAAAAATAATAAAATATTTATTATTCTTATTCCATATTATTTTAAAATAGCTTGAAATTTTTAAAATGTTAGTAAAAATATGTATTTTAAATTTTTAACTATTTTTTATTTTTGTTTACATAGGACCGAGTCTACCGGTTCAACCAGTGACCCACCGGTTGAACCAGTAATCCAGTGACCCAATAACTTGACCGGTTCGATTAGCGGTTCGATTAGCGATTCGATTCTGACAACTATGGTTATGAGGATCTTAATATATTTATAATGAATTATGGGGAGTAAAACCCAATTTAATCATGCACAAGGTGTCAACTCAAAATTTAAATTTGCTGAAATTTAAGCCTAGATAATCAGTCCCTATGTTCGTTAAATGAGAGGATCAATCTTCACATGCTAGAATGACATATTTCACACAAATTTGAACTAGAGGATCGATTCCTAAATTTAAAAATCCATCCTATACATCCTTAGAGACACAAGACCCTATCAAGAGCATATGTTTTTGAATCATTTTCTCTCTTCATTTACTTCCAACATTCATGGGTGCATAGAGGCCAATAAATAGAGCTTTTGGTCCTTTGTTTCAGTATACAACTTTCTTTCATGCTATAAACTTTCATTGTCAAATTTCATAAGTTTTTAAAGTGACTTTCATAAATATTTGAGAGATAGCTTGAGATACTTATAATGCTTAATTTTGCAAGCCTACAAGATTTTTGGTCTATAGCTACGGTTTTTTTTTTGTCAAGGTCAAAAATCGTGACCTAAAAATAGTACCTATGGTCACAGTTTTACCAAAAAGTACCTATGGTCACGATTTTTAAAAAAAAAAAGATAAAAAAGGGTCTATAGTTACAATTTTGGATGTGAACAAAGAGATCTATGATCACAGTTTTATAGAGTGACCTAAAAAAGTATATGCTCACGATTTTTCAAATATCTAAAAAGGTTTGTGGTCACGATTTTGGGGGTGACTTAAAAAAATCTATGGTTACAGTATTGAGAAGTGACTTAATTTTAAATTTACGTATTTATAATTATAATTTAATTTCTTTAAATTATTTTAATATAGTCCAAATTCTAGTTAAATCAAATATTGATCAATCCATTTTTTTAAAAAGAATTATTCGAATTAATTAAAAAAATTAATAAACTTGGTTCATCAAAATCCATTTTTTTTACTTTCTCACACATCAAAGAGAATTAATTAAGATCAATCTTTTTCAAAATTCAAACTCTCCTTATATGTTTAGATAGGTAGTACAGTTTGTGTTATAAAAATTTAAAGATTTAATATGATAAAGTATTTAAATTCATGAGATATATTCTTGCTGAAGCTACAATTTGTTTCCTTTTTTTGAAATAATAGTTATTTTTGTTTTTTCAAAAATTTTTTAATTCTTAAAAATTTTAACCGTAGAAACTCATTAATGTTATATTTATAAATCCTTTCAATTATTTTAAAATATTTTAATATGAATATTTTATTATTTTCATATATATAAGCATAATAAAAAAATTAAATCTTTTTTGGTACATAGTAAATCAATTAATTGAAATTAATCAATCAATTATTACATGTCAAGAGGGATAGTATTGTCGTTCCTACATATAGACTTGTGTTAGGGTGTTTCTTTTTTCCTTTTCATCTATTATTTCATCAAAAGATATTTAAATTGAATTTTATCATATCTAATGTAATTATTGGATGACAAAAACGCTACCTTGCAATAAATATTTAATCCAAATCTGGCAACTATAAAATGTGATAAATATATTTGTTTCGAGGGGTACCTGAAACTGTAGGTCGATCTCAGACGAGATTTGTGGCGGTGGTTGATGCGTGAGCATCATTTCTATCTTTTCCTAATGAATTTGCATCAAATTTGCTGAGTTTAATCAATAATTAATTATATTTTAGCCACTATGGATGATATTTTGAGTTTTGTGCAATAATGTTTATTTTAGGTAGCATTCGGCGGAATTTGATGGAGTTTCTGCAGCACAAGAATCAAGGGAGATGGCTGCGAGGAGCGACGTGCACGCGTGCCTGATGCGAGCGCGTGAATTGGAGGTATCCATGGCGACGTGTGCGCATGACTAACGCGTACACGTGAAATGAAGATTTGCTCAGCGACGCGTCCACGTGACCGACGCGTCCGCGTGACTTGCGAAGAAGACCATCGACGCGTACGTGTGACTGACACGTACACGTGACATGCGCCACGTGCAGAAAAACGCAAAAAATGCTGGGGGGCGATTTCTGGGCTATTTTGACCCAGTTTCTAGCCCAGAAAACACAGATTAGAAGCTGCAGAATGGACAAATCAAGTGATCCCCACCCATCAGTTGAAGACTTGTTAATTAATTTGAATTTAAATTCAAATCTTATTTTTAGGAAAAGATATTATTTTTAATTTTAGATAATTAGATTTTAAATTTATTAAGATTAGTTATAAAAAGGGATCTGATGCCATCAGATTAGGAGGACAGTACATTTTACCAGAATCCTAGTTTTCTTCTCTGAACTATGAGCAACTAATCCTTCATTGTTAAGGTTAGGAGCTCTGTCTATTTGTATGGATTGATTTTATTGCTTTTTCTATTTTAATTTATGCATGGATTTATAATTTAAGAATTGTTTTTGCTCTTTATTTTATGAATTTGGGTGGAACGGAAGTATGACCCTCTTTCTAATTGAGTTCTTGTATAACTTGGAAAAGCTTTATACTTGAACAACAGCTTAAAAACAAATTCTCCTAAATTTTATTTACCTGAATTTAACAGGATACGTGACATATAATCCTTTTATTTTTTGGGTAATTAGAGTTTTTGTGGCATATAAACTAGAAATTGATTATCACCCTCTAATTGGAATTAACTGACCAAGGAATTAGTTAATGAATTTTAGAGGAGACTAGGAAGGTTTAAGGAATTAGGGTCTAGTCACATACAGTTTGCCATAAATTAAATCCTGCATAATTAAATTAGTTAGTAAGAAAAGTTAATCTGGAAAAATAGATAACTCTGAAGCCTTAACTATCTTCTCCATATTTTATTCCCAACTTATTTATCTGCCTGTCTTTAATATTCCAAATTTACTGTTTAATGCTCTTTGAACTTCTAACATTATTTTCTATTTGTCTAACTAATCCTATCAAACGCTATTGTTGCTTAATCCATCAATCCTAGTGGGATCGACCCTTACTCACGTAAGGTATTACTTGGTACGACCCCATGCACTTGTCGGTAAGTCTGTGTGGGTTAGAAAACACCGCACCAGTGGTCAGAGTTGACGTGTCTGACTTATTGGACTTGATGGTGCAGCTGATCCGTCGTCACCGGAGGGTGGTGGTACCTGCAAGAGAATCTGATGCTTAAGTTATCATGGGCCTTAAGCAGGTTTTTAGTAGAATTAAAGTATGAGTTATACCTAGGTGCTCCAGTGTATTTATAGTGATGTAGAGTGACCTTTTTGGAGATAAGATAGTTTATCTTATCTTATCTTTGAGTGAAGTCATCTTATCTTTTTAGGGGAACCGCCTTATCTTTCTAGGCTTTGGTTGCCTTTAGATTTGGGCCGTGTTCCTTTGTTTGGGCCTACTTGGGCCTTTGTAGTGATTTGGCCAAATTCTTTTGGAAGAGGTCCGGTGATCCTGTCCTGAAGAGGTCGGTCGACTTTATCTTCTATCAGCTTGGGTATAACAACTCGACCCAGGGCATGAATAGTGCCCCTGCTTGAGCTTGGTCTTTCTTTTTAGGTCGTGTCTTTTGACCGACTTTGACCTCTTTTGGGAAAGTTGAGCTCGAGCATTGTCGATCCCGTTTTGTAGAACTCCTTAACAGGTTTTTGGATGCAGAGCATTTTGTCTCACTCCTTTTTAATTGGAACGTGCATTTTGTGTTTCTTTGAAAACGTGTGAAGGTTTAGATACTCATTAACTCTTTGCCGTTTTCCTTTTATTTCCCTCTTTGTATCTTCATTTGAATTTTACAAAACCTCCTTTCAGTTTCCCTTCTTCGTGCTTACTGTAACTTTTCCCTTTTTCTTTGCTCTTTTGTTTCTGCACTTTTGCGTCTGTTCTTTTTTATCTTGCGTTGCTTGGGCTGAAAAGGATTGACTTTGCTTTGGATTTGTGCTGGCAAGTTTGAATCTTTCTGCGTTGTTATGTCTGATCGTGGCTTTAATGCGCGTTTTGATGCTGTCTTCAACTTGTTTGTTTGTTTCGGTCTCTTTTTCCTGACTTTTTCATGCATAGATCTCTTTTTGTTTGTAGCTTTAGAATAATGAATTGTTTGATTTGAAAAAGGTTGCATCTTTGATGATTTTCACTTGGCATGTTTGATGTCAATAGTTCCCTTTGCTGATAAACTGTGAAAAGATGATAACTTTGACGACTTTTTGTGATTTGTGACTTTCGTTTTGGAGTGTCGCTGTTGAAGGAGGGTTGTCTTCTTGTTGATAGATGCCGGAGCGTAGACTATAGATTTTTCCCGAACCCTTACTCTGTTACTGCCTCCAAAGGATGCCCCTGGACTTTGGTGTGAGTCTTGGGGTCTCCTTTCGCTGCTGTCTCTGACTTTTAACATTTGTATGCTTTAGTTCGAGTTATATCCATATTTGTCCGAGCTGTTCTTCTTGATTTGCCCGAGCTATTGATGAGTAACCCATTTTTCCTTTTTCTTTACTCCAGGACTAGTTGACCCATGTCTTCTCGCAAAAATATTGTCGAGACGTCCTCCAAAGTCCCCGAAGGCATGTCTGACTGGCTTGACTCCCTCATCTTGATGTGCGTCTCAGTGGTTAACTCTAAATACTGTGTGCAACTTAGAAAACATCACAGGATTTTTAGTAGTAGAGATCACAAGAAGAACTACGAGTTGGTAGCGCCTGACCCTAACGAGAGGGTTTGTTTTCCTTCTCTGACCCAGGGGGAACGTCCCTTCTTTTTTGCTTATGACTACTTTTTTAGCCAAATGAACATTACCATTCCTTTTACCTCCTTCGAGACCTATTTGTTGTGGTCCTGTAATGTAGCTCCATCCCAACTCCATCCGAACTCATGGGTCTTCATTAAGATCTTTCAGTTGTTGTGTCAAGAATTGGATGTTAAGCCTTCTCAAACTCTCTTTCTTTACCTCTTTGTTTTGACTAAACCTGGGATTTCTGCAAAAAGGAAGGCTTCCTGGATTTCTTTCTGGTCTGCCCAAGGAAAGAAAGTGTTTTCTATGTATGATGAGTCCTTTAGGGACTTTAAGAACTATTATTTCAAGGTCCGAGCTGTTGAGGGAGCTCGGCCTTTTTTCTTAGAGTCGAATAATGAACCTGCCTTCCCCCTATTTTGGCAAAAGAGTGTTGTAGTATCTAGGTATTCATGGGAGATGCTGGACGAGGTCGAGCAGGTCTTTGTGAATGTGTTGGAGGAGAATTGGGGGCAACCTCCCCATCTCGACACAAAGAAGTTTTTAAGGGACCCCTCACTTCTTCGAGCTGAATTGGGTAGTTTGCCAATTTCCTTTCTTACTATTTTTTGGTTGTTTATTTGATTTTATCTCTTCCCTCCAGTTGTGACTTGGCTTTGCTGGGTTCCCTTTCAGAGATGTTGAAGAATGCGAACTATATGAAGGCCTTTAAAAAGGTGACGAAAGTGACCGTGGCCCAAAACATCTTGGCCCGGGCTGCGGGGGAAGGTTCTTCTCAGGTTCCCCCTAAGAAACCGACCTCCGGCGGTCCTGGGCCGAGGAAGGTTATCCCCACTCCTCAGGTTTATCTAGTTGATCCTCCCCGATCAACTTCTGGTGCTACCTCTTCTCCCACTGCTGGCCCTCCACCAAAAAGACAGAAAGCTGTTGAACCCTTTGATTTGGATTCTCCTGATTTTGATGCTGTGGGGTTTGTCGACCATCAAATTGTTCCTTATGGCCGACTTCCTATGAATGGTGTGTCCATTCTCCATCATTTGGACTTTATTACCCGAAGTAGTGTTAAGATGGCACACATAGGAGCGGCCTTATTCCGGACTGCTCAGGATGTTCTAGTTCATGCGATAAAGGCTTTTATGGAGGAGGCCAAGTCGGAGTACGATAGGATCAAAGGATTGAAGGAGGAACTTGATGTAATGGTGGCAAAGCTGGAGAAAGAATTGAAAAATGAGAAGACTCGGGCTACTGCTGCGATGGCTTCTGCAATTCTAGCTGAGAAGATGGCACAGAAGCATAAAGAGAGCTATGTCCGGACTTATGGTGAGTTGATGGATGTCAGGGAGAGGTTGGAATCTGCTCAAGCTGATTATACCGAGCTCCAGGGCCATCTTGTGGGCAGTGTGACTGCTGCCTATGAGAATTTGAAGGCTCAGGTTCAAGTTCTTGCTCCCGAGCTCGACCTGCCTCTCTTTAGTTTGGACAATATTGTGGAGAATGGTAAGATCGTCCCCGCCCCAGATGAAGATGATGATGATGTAGACCCTCTTCCTGCACCATCAGCCAAAGCTTCTGTTGCCCCGACTTCCCCAATTCCTGCAGCTGAGGTCGACCATCCTGAGTCAGATCCTGATGTTCAGATCCTGAACTGGCCGGATGGAACGGTTATGCTGTCCCGCTCGCGACTCATCCTTTTTCACCTCGAGATGCCACCACTGAGGAATCTTTGAATCCTTTGTAGTTTCTGATTTGCTTCTTGGCCCGGCTTGTGGGTATTTGAACTCTATTTTCTGTAGCTTGTAGTTGTTTGACTGTGACATTTTAGTTGCTTTTTCTTAGCAACTTTATTTAGAAAAACAAATGCTTTTGAACTCATAAGGTCGACTCTCGGGTAGCCTTCTGAGTCTTTATTATAGTAGCTTTGCTTCTCTTGGTATGTTTGTTTGCAATCTTTTGGAACTTCCAGGAATCTTTAAGAGTGTTAGAGCTTTTGCTGTCCGACCTCTTTTTTGATTGCCTTTGTGTTTGTTTATTTCCTGCTTTAATCGAAGTGACATTTGAGGCTAGCTTTGTTCGACTATTCTTTTTAGTATTCTCATAGAATACTTGTAAAACCGATTTGGGTGAGGTCATGGTTTTTTGGGTCGAGCTGCGTCCCTTCTAGCGCGCACCTTCTTGTTTGGTCGATTTCTCTCATCAAACCTTCTTGAGTTATTTACAGTAATCCCTTTTTATTTGGACCTCGTCGGGTCTCTTTTTATGGATTTACTTTTTATAACTCTGTCGCTTTAATCTGTTTGGTCCGATTTCTTCATGTCGGTCCTTCTCAAGTTATTTTTAGTAATCCATTTTTAGTTGGACCTCGCTGGGTCTCTTTTTATGGATTACTTTTTATAACTTTGTAGCTTTAAACGGCTTAAGCCGACTTCTTCATGTCGGTCATTTCTAAGTTATTTCTAGTAATCCACTTTTGATAAGTGCTGGCCAGGCCTCTTTCTATGGATTACTTTTTATAACTTTGTCGCTTTGATCAGTCGGGTCCAACTTTTTCATGTCGGTCCGTTCTAAGTTATTTTTAGCTATCCATTTTTTCTCATACCACATCAGGCCTCTTTCTATGGATTACTTTTTTTTATAACTTTTGTTGCTTTGGTCGATTGGTCTGACTTCTTTATGTCGGTCATTTCTAAGTTATTTCTAGTAATCCACTTTTGATAAGGGCTGGCCAGGCCTCTTTCTATGGATTACTTTTTATAACTTTGTCGCTTTGATCTGTTGGGTCCGACTTTTTCATGTCGGTCCATTCTAAGTTATTTTTAGCAATCCATTTTTTCTCAGACCACGTCAGGCCTCTTTCTATGGATTACTTTTTTTTAACTTTTGTCGCTTAGGTCGATTGGTCTGACTTCTTTATGTCGGTCCTTCCCAAGTTTTTTTTAACAACCCATTTTTTCTCAGACCCTATCGGGCCTCTTTCTATGGATCACTTTTTATAACTTCTTACATTAATCTGTTTTTGTCGCTTTTTCATCTTGCCGATTTTGTCGTGATCGGACGGTGAATTTGGTTTTCACCTTGCCGACCTGTAGCTTTGTCGTGATCGGGCGGTGAATTTGGTTTTCACCTTGCCGACCTATAGCTTTGTCATGATCAGGCGGTGAATTTGGTTTTCACCTTACCAACCTGTAGCTTTGTCTTGATCGGGTGATGATTTTTTGCATTTAGATTAATGCATCTTGGTAAAGAGACTTTGTAAAAAATCTGGAAAACTTTATTCAAAATAAAAAATAGACATGTAGGCATAAAATATATACATGTGGGTGCTTACTCCGCTAGATCTTGGATTGGTGCCTCGTTAAAAAACCTTTTCAGGAAAAAGAGTGCACCTTGGCCTAAGATCGTAACTATAATACCTTCTTAGGTTGCAGGCATGCCATGACCTTGGTAGTTCTCGCCCCTCGAGTTCGGACACCCTGTAGTAGCCTTTTCCTAGTTCCTCTGTAACTCGGTAGGGTCCTTTCTAGTTAGCTACTAGCTTTCCTTCTCCTGGTTGACCTGTTCCAATGTTATTTCGGATTAGGATGAGATTGGTGTTGGCGAAACTTCGCCGGACTACTTTCTGATTGTATCTTGAGGCCATTTGACATTTTAACGCTTCCTCCCTGATCCGAGCTCTCTCTTGGATTTCTGGAAGCAAGTCGAGCTCTTTCCTTTGGTTTCGGGAGTTGACCTCTTCATTTTTTTGGATCATTCTGAGGGATCCTTCTTCAATTTCTACTGGGATCATTGCCTCCATTCCATAATCCAATCGAAAGGATAATTCCCTCGTTGTGGAGTGTGGAGTTGTCTGATATGCCCATAGGACTTGTGGGAGCTCTTCAGCCCAAGCTCCCTTTCCTTCCTGTACTCTCCGCTTTAACCCGGATAGTATGACTTTATTGGCGGCTTCTGCTTGTCCATTAGCCTGGGGGTGTTCTACGGATGTGAATTGGTGCTTTATTTTCAAGTCAGCTACTAATTTCCTAATACCCGCATCTGTGAATTGCGTGCCATTGTCTGTGGTGATGGTATGAGGGACCCCAAACCTTGTAACAATGTTTCTATATAAAAATTTCCGAGTTCTTTGGGCAGTGGCATTAGCTAGAGGCTCTGCCTCAATCTATTTGGTAAAGTAATCTACCCCTACAAAAAGGAATTTGACTTGTCCAGATCCTTGGGGAAAGGGTCCTAGGAGGTCGAGTCCCCATCTTGCGAATGGCCAAGGTGATGTCATGCTGATGTTCCTCTGGTGGGGCGATGTGGGAGTTGGCATGTTTATGGCATGGTGGGCATGTTTTAACGAACTCGGTTGCTTCTTTTTGCAAGGTCGGCCAAAAAAACCCAGCTCAGAGTACTTATTTGGAAAGAGCTTGTGCTCCGAGGTGATTGCCGCACATGCCGTTGTGTACTTCTTCCAAAACTTCCTTTGTGTTGGAGGTTGGCAGACATTTTAACAGGGGTGTTGAAATCCCTCTTTTGTATAGAGTATTGTTTATGATGGTGTAGTATTGTGCCTCCCGTTTTAGTCTCTTTGCCTCCTTCTTATATGTAGGGAGTGTCTTCGATTTGAGGTAGTTGATTATGGGGGTCATCCATCCATGATCCTGACCTGTTATGGCTAGGACCTTTTCTTCCCCCGAGACCTTTTTCCCCTGAGATTGATGGGCTTTGCAGTACTTCCTGGATGAGGCTTCTATTATTGCCCCCTGGTTTGGTGCTGGCTAATTTTGAGAGTGCATCAGCTCGAGCATTCTGTTCTTGAGGTATATGCGGACCTCATATTCCCCGAGCTGTCTGAGCTTTTCCCTGGTTTTGTCCAGGTAGTTTTTCATGGTAGAGTCCTTAGCTTGGTAGCTCCCTGCTATTTATGAGGTGACGACTTGCGAATCGCTGAAGATGATAAGCTTGTCTACAGCCTTCCATGCAAAGAGGTCGACATTCTTCCTTAGGAACTAAAACAGAGGCTCCTTTACATCTCCATTTAAGGTTGCCCCAATTTTTGTCATTTTTTCTGGGGTGTCTCTAACCTGAACTTTTTCGATCTCGTCCTCAGGTTGCGGACGAAGTTCTTCCCGACCTCGAACTCCACCGAGCTCGATGGTGTGGATTTCTTCTCTTTTGCCCCTGAGTTTCAGACTGTCATTGTAACAGTGTCACGCTATTTTTTGGTCTCTTTTTATCATAGTGATCCCCTCTAGAGTTGGGAACTTCATGCATAGATGTGGAGTTGAAACAACTGTTGCGAGCTGATTCAATGTTGCCCGACCTATTAGGGCATTGTAGGCTGAGCTTACGTCGACTACAATGTAGTCTATATTGAGTGTCCTTGATCGGGTTCTGGTGCACAAAATTGTGATCATCAATGGCGCCATCAACATGGTATGCACAATTGTAATCCCAACTCTTTATCACAACTTCGCACAACTAACCAGCAAGTGCACTGGGTCGTCCAAATAATAAACCTTACGCGAGTAAGGGTCGATCCCACGGAGATTGTTGGTATGAAGTAAGCTATGGTCACCTTGTAAATCTTAGTCAGGCAAACTCAAATGGTTATGGATGATGTATGAATAAAACATAAAGATAAAGATACTTCTGTAATTCATTGGTGAGAATTTTAGATAAGCGTTTGGAGATGCTTTGTCCCTTCCGTCTCTCTGCTTTCCTACTGTCTTCATCCAATCCTTCTTACTCCTTTCCATGGCAAGCTGTATGTAGGGTTTCACCGTTGTCAATGGCTACCTCCCATCCTCTCAGTGAAAATGTTCAACGCACCCTGTCACGGCACGGCTAATCATCTGTC
>NC_029776.3:67014657-67014926 GCF_000817695.3 Arachis duranensis | reverse complement strand
ACCAGTTCCGGCGTTTAACGCTGGGCAGTTTTGAGCTGATTTGGAATGCCAGTTTGGGCCACCAAATCTCGGGAAAAGTATGGACTATTATATATTTCTGGAAAGCCCAGGATGTCTACTTTCCAACGCCGTTGAGAACGCGCCAATTGGACTTCTATAGCTCCGGAAAATCCACTTCGAGTGCAGAAAGGTCAGAATCCAACAGCATCCGCAGTCCTTTTCAGCCTCTGAATCAGATTTTTGCTCAGGTCCCTCAATTTCAGCCAGAA
>NC_029776.3:67013362-67014581 GCF_000817695.3 Arachis duranensis | reverse complement strand
TCCAAAAACATCTACGAAGATCAGTATTAATTAGATGAGCGAGGCTTTTAGCTTTTTGCCTCTGAACAGTTTTGGCATCTCGCTCTATCCTTTAAAATTCAGAATGATTCTCCTAGTTATTATGATGATTCTTGAACACAGCTACTTTATGAGTTTTGGCCGTGGCCCAAAGCACTCTCTCTTCCAGTATTACCACCGGATACATACATGCCACAGACACATAACTGAGTGAACCTTTTCAGATTGTGACTCAGCTTTGCTAGAGTCCCCAATTAGAGGTGTCCAGGGTTCTTAAGCACACTCTTTTTGCTTTGGATCACAACTTTATTTTTTCTTTTTCTCTCTCTTTTTTTTTGTTTTTCTCTCTCATTTTCATTTTTTTTTGTATTCACTGCTTTTTCTTGCTTCAAGAATCATTTTTATGATTTTTCAGATCCTCAGTAACATGTCTCCTTTTTCATCATTCTTTCAAGAGCCAACATTCATGAACAACAAATTCAAAAGACATATGCACTATTCAAGCATACATTCAGAAAACAAAAGTAATGCCACCACATCAAAATAATTAAACTGTTATAAAATTCAAAATTCATGCAATTCTTTTCTTTTTTCAATTAAGAACATTTTTCATTCAAGAAAGGTGATGGATTCATAGGACATTCACAACTTTAAGGCATAGACACTAAGACACTAATGATCAAAGGACACAAACATAGATAAACATAAGCATGATTTTTCGAAAAACAGAAAAATAAAGAACAAGGAGATTAAAGAACGGGTCCACCATAGTGATGGCGGCTTGTTCTTCTTCTTGCAGATCTTATGGAGTGCTTGAGCTCCTCAATGTCTCTTCCTTGCCTTTTTTGCTCCTCTTTCATGATTCTTTGATCTTCTCTAATTTCATGGAGGAGGATGGAATGTTCTTGGTGCTCCACCCTTAGTTGTCCCATGTTGGAACTCAATTCTCTTAGGGAGGTATTGATTTGCTCCCAATAGTTTTGAGGAGAAAAGTGAATCCCTTAAGCCATCTCAGGAATTTCATGATGAGAGGGGTCTCTTGTTTGCTCCATCCTTTTCTTAGTGATGGGCTTGTCCTCATCAATGAGGATGTCTCCCTCTATGTCAACTCCAACTGAATAATAGAGGTGACAAATGAGATGAGGAAAGGCTAACCTTGCCAAGGTAGAGGACTTGTCCGCCACCTTATAAAGTTCTTGGG
>NC_029776.3:67010449-67013207 GCF_000817695.3 Arachis duranensis | reverse complement strand
TATCCTCTAGCCACGGGCTTGAGGTCATGCCTTCTCAGTTGAACCGACTTTCCTCTTGAATTTCTCTTCCATTGAGCGCCCTCTTCACAAATGACTGTGAGGACTTGGTCCAACCTTTGATCAAAGTTGCCCCTTCTAGTGTATGGGTGTTCATCTTCTTGCATCATGGGCAAGTTGAATGCCAACCTTACATTTTCCGGACTAAAATCCAAGTATTTCCCCCGAACCATTGTAAGCCAATTCATCTTCTTGCATCATGGGTCCGGGTTCACACTTTGATCATGGTTCTTGGTTGATCTATGCATTGGCATAGAACTCTTGAACCATTAAGATTCCGACTTGTTGAATGGGGTTGGTAAGAACTTCCCAACCTCTTCTTCGAATCTCATGTCGGATCTCCGGATATTTACTCTTTTTGAGTTTGAAAGGGACCTCGGGGATCACCTTCTTCATGGCCACAACTTCATAGAAGTGGTCTTGATGCACCCTTGAGATGAATCTCTCCATCTCCCATGACTCGGAGGTGGAAGCTTTTGCCTTCCCTTTCCTCTTTCTAGAGGTTTCTCCGGCCTTGGATGCCATAAATGGTTATGGAAAAACAAAAAGCAATGCTTTTACCACACCAAACTTAAAAGGTTTGCTCGTCCTCGAGCAAAAGAAGAAAGAAGAGAGTAGAAGAAGAAGAAATGAAGGAGATGGAGATGGCTATGTGGCTCGGACAAAGGGGGAGAAGTAGTGTTTAGGTTGTGTGAAAATGAAGAAGTGAAGATGGGTTTATATAGGAGTGGAGAGAGTGGTAGGGTTCGGCTATGGGAGGGTGGGTTTGGGAGGGAAAGTGGTTTGAATTTGAATGGTGAGGTAGGTGGGGTTTTATGAAGGATGGATGTGAGTAGTGAAGAGAAAGATGGGATTTGATAGGTGAAGGGTTTTTAGGGAAGAGGTGTTGAGGTGATTGGTGAATGGGTGAAGAAGAGAGGGAGTCGTGTGGTAGGTGGGGATCCTGTGGGGTCCACAGATCCTCAGGTGTCAAGGAAAATTCATCCCTGCACCAAGTGGCGAGCAAAAGTACTCTTTATGCCAATTCTGGCGTTAAACGCCGAGCTGGTGCCCATTTCTGGCGTTTAACGCTAACTTCTTGCCCTTTCCTGGCGTTTAACGCCAGTCTGGTGCCCCTTTCTGGCGTTAAACGCCCAGAATGGTGCCAGACTGGGCGTTAAACGCCCATTTGCTAGCTTCACTGGCGTTTAAACGCCAGCAAGTTCTCCTCCAGGGTGTGCTGTTTTTCTTTCTATTTTTCATTATGTTTTTGCTTTTTCAACTGATTTTGTGACTTTTCATGATCATCAACCTACAGAAAACATAAAATAACAAAGGAAAATATAACATTGGGTTGCCTCCCAACAAGCGCTTCTTTAATGTCAGTAGCTTGACAGTGGGCTCTCATGGAGCCTCACAGATACTCAGAGCAATGTTGGAACCTCCCAACACCAAACTTAGAGTTTGAATGTGGGGGTTCAACACCAAACTTAGAATTTGGTTGTGGTCTCCCAACACCAAACTTAGAGTTTGACTGTGGGGGCTCTGTTTGGCTCTGTTTTGAGAGAAGCTCTTCATGCTTCGTCTCCATGGATACAGAGGGATATCCTTGAGCCTTAAACACAAGGGATTCTTCATTCACTTGAATGATCAATTCTCCTCTATCAATATCAATCACAGCCTTTGCTGTGGCTAGGAAGGGTCTACCAAGGATGATGGATTCATCCATGCACTTCCCAGTCTCTAGGACTATGAAATTAGCAGGGATGTAATGGTCTTCAACTTTTACTAGAACATCCTCTACAAGTCTATAAGCTTGTTTTCTTGAATTATCTGCCATCTCTAGTGAGATTTTTGCAGCTTGCACCTCAAAGATTCCTAGCTTCTCCATTACAGAGAGAGGCATGAGGTTTACACTTGACCCTAGGTCACACAAGGCCTTCTTGAAGTTCATGGTGCCTATGGCACAAGGTATTGAGAACTTCCCAGGATCTTGTCTCTTTTGAGGTAGTTTCTGCCTAGACAAGTCATCCAATTCTTTGGTGAGCAAAGGGGGTTCATCCTCCCAAGTCTCATTACCAAATAACCTGCCATTTAGCTTCATGATTTCTCCAAGGTATTTAGCAACTTGCTCTTCGGTGACATACTCATCCTCTTCAGAGGAAGAATACTCATCAGAGCTCATGAATGGCAGAAGTAAGTCCAATGGAATCTCTATGGTCACATTATGAGCCTCAGATTCCCATGGTTCCTCATTAGGGAACTCATTGGAGGCCAGTGGACGTCCATTGAGGTCTTCCTCAGTGGCGTTCACTGCCTCTCCCTCCTCTCCAAATTCGGCCATGTTGATGGCCTTGCACTCTCCTTTTGGATTTTCTTCTGTATTGTTTGGAAGAGTACTAGGAGGGAGTTCAGTAATTTTCTTACTCACCTGACCCACTTGTGCCTCCAAGTTTCTAATGGGAGGACCTTGTTTCAGTTATGAAACTCTGGGTGGTTTTGATTAGATCAGAGACCATGGTTGCTAAGTCAGAGTGGCTCTGCTTAGAATTCTCTGTCTGTTGCTGAGAAGATGATGGAAAAGGCTTGCCATTGCTAAACCTGTTTCTTCCACCATTATTGTTGTTGAAACCTTGTTGAAGTCTCTATTGATCCTTCCATGAAAGATTTGGATGATTTCTCCATGAAGGATTATAGGTGTTTCCATAGGGTTCTCCCATGT
>NC_029776.3:67009049-67010405 GCF_000817695.3 Arachis duranensis | reverse complement strand
CCTATGATGCTCCATTCAGAAAGCATGTCAGAAGGACACTTTCTGATCAATTGTTTATATCTTTCCCAAGTTTCATAGAGGGATTCTCCTTCCTTCTGTCTGAAGGTTTGGACTTCCACTCTAAGCTTACTCAATTTTTGAGGTGGAAAGAACTTTGCCAAGAAGGCATTGACTAGCTTCTCCCAAGAGTTCAGGCTTTCTTTAAGTTGTGAGTCCAACCATGTCCTAGTTCTGTCTCTTACAGCAAAAAGGAATAGCATAAGTCTGTAGACCTCAGGGTCAACCCCATTAGTCTTGACAGTGTCACAGATTTGCAAGAACTCAGCTAAAAACTGATGAGGATCTTCTAATGGAAGTCCATGAAACTTGTAATTCTGTTGCATTAGAGAAACCAATTGAGGCTTAAGCTCAAAGTTGTTTGCTCCAATAGTAGGGATAGAGATGCTTCTCCCATAGAAGTCGGGAGTAGGTGCAGTAAAGTCACCCAGCACCTTCCTTGCATTGTTGGCATTGTTGTTGTTTTCGGCTGCCATGGGTTCTTCTTCTTTGAAGATTTCTGTTAGGTTCTCTACAGAGAGTGGTGCCTTAGCTTCTCTTAGTTTTCGCTTCAAGGTCCTTTCAGGTTCAGGGTCAGCCTCAACAAGAATGCTTTTGTCTTTGCTCCTGCTCATATGAAAGAGAAGAAAACAAGAAAATATAGAATCCTCTATGTCACAGTATAGAGATTCCTTGAGGTGTCAGAGAGAAAAGAAAAATAGAAGGAAGAAGTAGAAGAATTCGAACTTATCAAGAAAGATGGAGTTCGAATTGTGCATTAAGGAATAGTGTTAGTCCATAAATTGAAGGATGTGAGAAGAGGGGAAGAAATTTTCGAAAATTAAGTAAAAGATTTAAAAACATTTTGAAAAACACAAATTTTTTTTCGAAAACCAAGTGTGGAAAAGAAATCAAGTGATTTTTGAAAAAGATTTTGAAATTAGAAAGTAAAAAGATATGATTGAAAACTATTTTGAAAAAGATGTGATTGAAAAGATATGATTTAAAAGTTATGGTTTTTTTTTTTAAAAAAATGTGATTGAGAAGATATGATTTGAAAAATAATTTAAAAGGATTTGATTTTGAAAAATTAATGACTTGGCTAACAAGAAAAGATATGATTCAAACATTAAACCTTTCTCAACAGAAAAGGCAACATACTTGAAATGTTGAATCAAATCATTAATTGATAGCAAGTATCCTTAAAAATAGAAAGAAATTGATTTTGAAAAAGATTTGATTGAAAATATTTGATTTGAAAAAGATTTGATTTTGAAAAATTTTTGAAAACTTGAAAAAAAATTTGAATTGAAAACAGAA
>NC_029776.3:67007692-67009040 GCF_000817695.3 Arachis duranensis | reverse complement strand
TGAAAAAAATTTGAATTGAAAACAGAATCTTCCCTCTTGTGCCATCCTGGCGTTAAACGCCCAGAATGGTGCACATTCTGGCGTTTAACGCCCAAAGCACTACCCTTTTGGGCATTAAACGCCCAGCCAGGCAACGCCAGTTTGTCTTCTTCACTGGGCATTTTGAACGCCCAGCTTTTTCTGTGTAATTCCTCTGCAGTATGTTCTGAATCTTCAATTCTCAGTATTATTGACTTGAAAAGACACAAATTAAAAATTTTTTTGGATTTTTAATAATGAGGAATAATCAAAAATGCAAGTGAAATCAAATAACAATGCATGCAAGACACCAAACTTAGCAGTTTGTATACTACTGACACTAACAAGTTGAGAGTGCATATGATAAACAACAAAACACTCAAGATAAGAGAATTTAAAGATCAGAGCAAGTAAATCATCAAGAACAACTTGAAGATCACTTAAGACACATGAAAAATGCAAGAAGAACAGAAATATGCAATTGACACCAAACTTAAAATGAGACTCTAGACTCAACACGAAATATACAATATTTTTTGGTTTTTATGATTTTGTAAATTTTTTTGCATTTTTTGAAAATTAAGTGGAAAAAGAAAATAAAGAGGATCAAAATTCTTAATGAGAATTCCAGGAATCATGCAATGTTAGTCTAAAGCTTCAGTCTAAAGGAATTAGACATGGCTAGCCAAGCTTTAGCAGGACATTACATTCAATAGCTAAATTGATGAGGATCAATCAGCTTTGGTGATGATAAGAACATCACCTTGAAACACTAGAATTCATTCTTAAGAACTCTGAAAAAAAATACCCAATCTAAGCAACAAGATAAATCGTCAGTTGTCCAAACTCAAACAATCCCCGGCAACGGCGCCAAAAACTTGGTGCTGTTGCCGGATCGAAAATTTGGCACTGATGTTACCGGACCAAAAGCTTGCCGAAAACTCGAACAATCCCCGGCAACGGCGCCAAAAACTTGGTGCACGAAATTGTGATCATCAATGGCGTCATCAACATGGTACACACAATTGTAATCCCAACTCTTTATCACAATTTCGCACAACTAACCAGCAAGTGCACTGGGTCGTCCAAGTAATAAACCTTACGCGAGTAAGGGTCGATCCCACGGAGATTGTTGGTATGAAGCAAGCTATGGTCACCTTGTAAATCTTAGTCAGGCAAACTCAAATGGTTATGGATGATGTATGAATAAAACATAAAGATAAAGATACTTATGTAATTCATTGGTGAAAATTTCAGATAAGCGTTTGGAGATGCTTTGTCCCTTCCGTCTCTCTGCTTTCCTACTGTCTTCATCCAATCCTTCTTACTC
>NC_029776.3:67007010-67007324 GCF_000817695.3 Arachis duranensis | reverse complement strand
CGTTTGCTTGTAGAACAGAAGTGGTTGTTAGGCACTCGTTCATAAGTGAGAATGATGATGAGTGTCACATAATCATCACATTCATCATGTTCTTGGGTACAAATGAATATCTTAGAACAAGAACAAGCCGAATTGAATAGAAGAACAATAGTAATTGTATTAATACTCGAGGTACAGCAGAGCTCCACACCTTAATCTATGGTGTGTAGAAACTCCACCGTTGAAAATACATCAGAACAAAAGTGATCATTGGCTTCGGCCCCAGAGAGGGAACCAGAAGAACCAAGATGAAAATACAATAGCAAAAGGTCCTA
>NC_029776.3:66989778-67006934 GCF_000817695.3 Arachis duranensis | reverse complement strand
TGTGCTTGGGCTGAGCATTGAAGCATTTTCGTTTAGAGACTTTTCTTGGAGTTAAACGCCAGCTTTTTTGCCAGTTTGGGCGTTCAACTCCCATTCTTGTGCCAGTTCCGGCGTTTAACGCCGAGCAGTTTTGAGCTGATTTGGAACGCCAGTTTGGGCCATCAAATCTCGGGGAAAGTATGAACTATTATATATTGCTGGAAAGCCCAGGATTTCTACTTTGCAACACCATTGAGAGCGTGCCAATTGGGCTTCTGTAGCTCCAGAAATTACACTTCGAGTGCAGGGAGGTCAGAATCCAACAGCATCTGCAGTCCTTTTCAGCCTCTGAATCAAATTTTTGCTCAGGTCCCTCAATTTCAGCCAAAAAATACCTGAAATCACAGAAAAACACACAAACTCATAGTAAAGTCCAGAAAAGTGAATTTTAACTAAAAACTAATAGAAATATACTAAAAACTAACTAAAACCTACTAAAAACATACTAAAAACAATGCCAAAAAGCGTATAAATTATCCGCTCATCAGGTTCCTTTTCTGAAGGGTATGTGTAGTGAGATGTATCCAAGAGGTTGGATTAGAGTGTCTCCTAGTCCAAACAAGCTGTTTGGATATGCTCTGAGCTCTTTCTCCTGCAGGCCAAGTTTATCGAAGGCGGGTTTAAACAAGATATCCGCCGAGCTTCCTTGGTTCACCAGTATGTAGCGGAGGTTAGCATTGGCCAATATGATAGTGATGACCATAGGATCGTCGTGTCCCGAGATGATGCCTGCCGCGTCTTCTTGGGTGAAAGTAATAGTAGGGAGATCGGGTGATCCTTCTCCTCCCTCGACATGATATACTTCTTTAATGTGCCTTTTGCGAGATGATTTTGAGATTCTCCCTCCTACAAATCCTCCGTTTATCATATGAACGTGTCTCTCTGGGGTGCGAGGTGGTCGTTCTCCTCGTTCGACCTCTTCATCCCTTCTTCTTTTTTGGGGCTCATCCAATTTGTTGGCTAAATACTGATCTAGTCGTCCTTCTCTTACCAATTTCTCAATAACATTTTTTAAGTCGAAGCACTCATTGGTAGGATGTCCATAGATTCGGTGATATTCACAGTATTCTATCTGATTTCTTCCTCCTTTCTTGCTTTTGAGTGAGCGAGGTGGTGGGATCTTCTCGGTATGACATACTTCTCGGTAAACATCCACAAGAGACACCCGAAGGGGGGTGTAGTTGTTGTATTTTTTTAGGCTTTTCGCCATACTGATCTTTTTTTTTTCTTGGACTCTTTGTCCTTATCCCGGGAGGAGTAGGAGAATCCGGATTTTGCGGTCTCTCCTAGTCGAGAGTTTACGTCCATGTTGATGTACTTCTCAGCTCGTTCCTGCGCTTCATTCAGAAATGTTGGATGTTTCTTTGATATGGAGTGACTAAAAGGTCCTTCTCGCAGGCCATTGATGAGACCCATAATGGCTGCTTCCGTTGGTAGGCTTTGTATATCCAGGCATGCTTCGTTGAACCTCTCCAGGTATTTACGAAGACTCTCTCGATCTCCTTGCTTGATCCCCAATAGGCTTGGGGCGTGTTTGGCTTTGTCCTTCTGGATGGAAAATCAGGCAAGAAATTTATTGGCCAGGTCGTCGAAACTTGTGATGGATCTGGGGGGCAAAGTGTCAAACCACTTAATTGCTATCTTTGTTAGGGTTGTTGGGAAGGCTTTGCATCGAATAGCTTCCAAGGCATTGGTGAGATACATTCTACTTCTGAAATTGCTGAGGTGATGACTTGGATTCGATGTGCCGTCGTACGCGGTCATGTCGGGAGCTTTAAAGTCCTTTGGGACTTTAGCTTTCACAATCTCTTTAGTGAAAGGATCTTGATCTTTGTGGGAGCTGTCTTCGGGATCAGGCTCGATGGTTTTTGTTTTAAGGTTGGTTAGAAACTTCTTTCTACTTAAAATATCCATACTTTTCTAACTAAGTCAATTTAAAATGACATCGGCTAGTGAGCAAACAAGCTTCGGAATTGGATCAAAGCCAAGGGAAGGCTATTTTTGTTTGGATTACTGTCTTAAACAAACCTGAAAGCAGCTATACCTCTTCCAGTAGGCCTAGTTCTCCCATTCTCTGATATCTTTCATTTTATTGGGATTTCTCCCGCCGGAAACCCAAAGGAAATCAACCAGAAGCACGAAAGCAAGCCATCCAGCCAGCAACAAAGCAACCAATGACTGACAAGATGAACGCAAAGGGTTGACCCAATGCAGTGGGGGAGCTTTAGGAGCTTGTCCTCTAACTCTCGGCATCGTCTAGTTTCCCTCCGAAGGTCCTTCTCGGCTTCCCGTTGATGTTCGGTCTCTTTTTCGAGCTGTTTGAGGCGATCTTGTTGAGCTTGAAGCGCCTCCAAGATTTCTGTACTTGGAAAATTCTTATCTTTGTTTGGTTGAGAAGTATTATTTGGTGTAGTGTCCGCGTTCTTATGCGGCGTCCTGTTTTCTAGATATGAGTCGTGGTCGTTGTCAAGGTTGTCCGCCATAATGATGGGATGACTTCCGGGTTCCCCGGCAACAGCACCAATGTTCCGAGGGTTACCTGAAACCGTTGGTCGATCTCGGACGAGATCTGTGGTGGTGGTCGGAGCTGATATGTCTGACTTGTTGGACATGATGGTGTAGCTGATCCGTCGTCACTGGAGGGTGGTGGTACCTGCAAGAGACTCCGATGCTTAAGTTAGCATGGGCTTTAAGCAGGTTTTTAGTAGAATCAGAGTATGAGTTATACCTGGGTGCTCCAGTGTATATATAATGATGTAGAGTGACATTCCTGGAGATAAGATAGTTTATCTTATCTTATCTTTGAGTGAAGTCATCTTATCTTTGTAGGGGAACCGCCTTATCTTTCTAAGCTTTGGTTGCCTTTAGATTTGGACCGTGTTCCTTTGTTTGGGCCTACTTGGGCCTTTGTAGTGATTTAGCCGAACTCTTTGGGAAGAGGTTGGATAATCCTATCCTGAAGAGGTCGGTCAACTTTGTCTTCTATCAGCCCGGGTCAAGCAACTCGACCCAGGGCATGAACAATATTATAATAGCACATATTGATACTCTAGAAATTATAAATAATTAGATATGGATACTTAAAAAAATACTAAAATAGATTATTGTGTGATACTACTTCATGACAAATTAATTTCAAAAATATATTTAATATTAAATTAATTAAATTGATGTGAACATTAATTCTATTATTTGGTGCCACTGACGCTTTTAAAAATATCAACCTCTAAAATTTATTTTTACATGTTTTGAAATAAATCATATAAGAATTATAGATAATAAATTCCTTAATGATTTGAAAAAAATTTTTACAAAATAATAAAATTTTAGTAAATTTATAAAAAAATTAAAGCACATGTCAATCCAAATAATTTAGATTAAAGATAAAAAAAATAAAACTAAATTTTATAATATAACATAATATTTCTATAAATTTTATTTTATTTATAACAGATCTAAAATTAAGATATTATCATCATCTTTGGAATAATTTAATCTCATAATTATTTAAACTAAAAACTTTGTTTTTTNNNNATAATTTAAATAAGGATAAAATATTAAACCAATTTTTTTTTAAATAATTATCCGGTTACAAATATTCATAAGGAAGATGAGGTTTAGAAGTATACAAAACAAATACAACATTTACATCCCTTACACTAATTCGATCAGATCATAATTAAAAACGTTTCTAACAGAAATAAATAGAATAACATATAGAACACCTATCATACACCCTAACTATTAGCATTAAGTAAGCTTTAACTATTCATTCCTTTATTAGCCATCATTTTATTCAATGTACACTTCATCCACAAATTCGCTAAGTGTTAAACCTCTTGCTTAAACATCTCAAGATCCTATATAGTCTTGTCAAACGCAATATTATTCCCCCTCCTTCATACACATCAAAGAACTGGAACAAAATCATCCATATTTAATTTTCTTTGTAAAAATTAAAAACTATCAAATGGAAAAACAATTGGTAAAATGATAAAGTTCTCTTCTAGCATATATTGTAACACCGTACCATACAGAGCTTTACGCCTTGGACGTAAATCAAATGTGGTGAAGCGTTATGACCTCTAAAACAAAAATACATAAATAGATATATGTAAAAAATAGTTTATCTAGGAGCCTTAGAAGAAAGGATGAACAAAATAAGACCGAAAACACGTCATACACGAAAAGTGATTAGGTAGAAGTTAGGTAGAAGGCTTATACAAAAAAAAAAAAAAAAACCAAAGAGACAAGTATATAAATAGAGTTTCAAAAGATAGATACATAATCAAGCTCTAAACTCGACCTACGAAGTAAAGGCCGGCTAAAATATATATACATATATACAGCCCTAAAAGTATTTACCAAAATACAGAAGTTAAATCCTGTTTCTCCAAGTCAACCTCTAGGAGGGATAAAATTCAAATATATACAAGTGGAGAGCCTAAATACATGTACATATACAAAACACAAAGTATGAAATCCCAGAGGTAGGTCTTCACATTCCAAGAGTCTCCAGCAAGCTCAATGTGGTGTATCATGTCCTGCATCTGACAACAATAATATATGTTTGTAATGAGAACCGGAGGTTCTCAGCATAGTAGAGGTGCCCACATAGATAATACATAAGGTCCCGGAAAAACCAGAGTCATTCCTAGAACTTTGATACCCAGATAATCAGACTTAAAATTAATACTAAACTATAAAGTTTGGTAATCTGCCCAAAGGATTCTCATTTCTAAACTATCTCATCACTTCCTGTCTTCTCTCCTAAACCTCTGAATCAAAAGTGGAACAACCCTTAGCATCATCTCCACCAGCATAAGGGATCTCTTAGTTGCAAACACATCCAAAACAAACAAGGAAAGCACAAGTATAGATACCAGTTACAACAAGTAGAACAAGTAGCAGATAAACCGAGTTGGGCAGTTAAGCAAACCAAAATAATGCACACTCAAGCAAAACATATAAATGCATATGATGCATGCTTGTCCTATGGATGATGAGTCTTATTTGTCATTATATAGCCAAACCTGATATGTCTGGTAGCGAACCATAGATAGAACACCAAATATGGAGCAAGTGGGACCAACTTACAACCCTTGCATCTTACTCGTATACCAAGAGTAGGGGACAACCTCACCCTTGCCTCTTATCCAAGCGGTGTTACAATTCTCAACCCAGAGCAAGAGAAACAAAACTCAACCCTTGCCTCTTATTCAGAGTCTCGAACTTTTACTCGGAGCAAGTGGATAACACTACCGCATCTTACTCGGCTTCTCAACTCTTATCCGGAGCAAGTGGACAACATGACCGCATCTTACCCGGAGCAAGTGAATAACACCATTGTCTCTTACCCAGAGTTTCAATCCCTTACCCGGAGCAAGTAGACATCGCCACTGCCTCTTACCCAAGGTCTCTTTCTCAATCAAATTAAATCTTATACTATTATGCCCTGGGTCGAGATGTACGACCCGGGTGAGTCGATCGATCTCCTCAGGATAGGACTACATGATCTCTTCTCAAAAAGATCGGCCAAATCACCAGGAGAGCCCAAAAAGGGCCCAAACAGAGGAACACGACCCAAGTCCAAAGGCAGCCCAAGCCTAAAAGGATCAGGGCGGTTCCCTTAAAGATAAGAAGATAAGATAAGATAACTATCTTATCTCCAAAAAAGGTCACTCTACAACATTATAAATACACTAGAACACCCAGATATAACTTATACTCTGATTATCCTAAAAACCTGCTTAATACCCTTGCTAACTTAAGCATCGGAGTCCCTTGCAGGTACCACCACCCTCCCTTGATGGTAACTCTCCTCGGAGCATCCATGGTATTAGTACCTAAAACAAAAGAAGAATTGTTAGAGAGATTGGTGGGAGTATGACTAGTGCCTTCTTTGAGTGACGGTTCAATGTTCGCTTTTAGTAAGGTGGTTGCGGAGGTGAAAACCTATTCACCTTTCCCAAACTTTAGCCGCCTCCGAGCTTGTCTAATATGAAACAAAGTTCGTTCTATTTCCGGATCAAAAGGGACTAAGCTCGGATTCGGTTGTGAACGCGTCATGCAATGAAGGGGAAATGAAATTCATGGTAACGATGAGGGGTTAGTCACTTGAACAATTTACAATGAAATATGGCTATGTACATATGCACACATTCAATCCAAACAATAACATGGCACACTAAGCAAATTCCCCGGCAACGGCGCCATTTTGATAAATGAATTTTTGTCGGTATACGAGTCGTCCTCCCTTGTAATTGCCAAAATGTGCATCTTATTGAGTAGAAAGATTTGTTAAGGTTCTTTGAAAGTTTTAGCAACGTAGTAGGGAACAAGCAATCAATCATTAAAGGACTTGGCTTAGAGTTGGCAATTGAATACATATCCTTATAGTTCTTTCAATGAAGATAACAATTAGGCCATGCCTCATTTAGTTATCCCCTAGGTGTAGAGAAAAATCAAATGAAGGTAATCAACTTGAGTCACAAGTCCTAGTTTCACCTTATGGGAATCTAGCTTTAGTACACTCCAAGTCAATTAGCAATCCCTAATTCCAAATCAACAATTGACACAACTATTCAACTTCTTCTAATGATCCAACCCTATGCCAAGTGAGAATTTTCTACTCCATAACTAGTGTTGACATTTCATCAAACATGTGATGGGCAAGAAAGAAAGTCATAGTAAAATGAGAAGAAAAGTAGAATTAAAGGTATTGCAACACAAGGAATTAACAACAAATGTCAAAGAGTAACAATGAAGATCAAAATCTCAAAGTATTAGTGAAATCCAAAATCATAGAGTTGAGTCCTAGATCTAAGAGATTTTAGCAATTATAACTACAACTTGAAATTGGAGAAGAAAATCTATTACATGAACAAAGTAAAGTGAGAAGTGCAATGGATCTCACCAAAGAGTGGGTGAAAAATGCAGAAATTTGATGAAGAAGAACCCTAGTAAGAGCTTGAGATCTCTCTCTCCTCCTCCAAGAATCCAACTCACTTTCCCTCAAAAAAATATCTAAAACTAGAAAATGAACTAAGTGTCTTTGACCCTTGCTCCCCTGGTCTTCTTAAACTTTTCCCGCCAATACACTCCCCAAAAATTAGGATCTCCAACCAACTCCACGCCTGAGTCACGTGACTTCTTAAAAAAAATCACATTCGAACATCGGCGCGTACGCGCAAGGTACGCGCGCGCGCCATGGATGCATTTTGGAGTGTACGCGGAGGCGAGACGTACGCGTGCGCGCCCAAGAAGATCATGGCTTAGCCGCGCTGACTCGTGGCTTGACTTTTAGCTTCGCTTCTAGTTGTTCTATCCACGTGGACGCGTCAAGTGCGCGCACGCGCCCCTGCTGAGATTTCCAAGGCTTGATTCTCTTGCTCCCTTCCTTTGCTCCCATCTTCCTTCTCTCTTCCGGTCCACTCCTTCCCTGTATTCTAGAACCACTTAACACACGGGTCACGGCATCGAATGGCATCGAGAGAGGATTAGAAATGTATCTATTTTAGTGCAAAATAAGTATGTTTTCATCCATGGTGCAAAACTAGGAAAGGAATGCAAATCCTTGTATTTTCATACAGAAAGTGTGTGGAATCATTGATAAAACCCTTGAAATTAACACAAGATAAACCCTCAAAATGGGGTTTGTCACACGTATCCCATTAATTACAAACAATTAGAAATTCAGTATAATATATTTTCAAGATTTTGTTCAAGTAAAGAGCTTTTCCAAGTTTTACAAGAACTCAATTAGAACATGGGTCATACTTTCTTTCCGCCCATATTCATAAAATAAAGAGCGAAAACAATTATTGAATTATAAATCCATGCATAAATTAAAATAGAAAAAGCAATAAAATCAATCCATACAAATAGGCAGAGCTCCTAACCTTAACAATGGAGGATTAGTTACTCATGGTTCAGAGTAGAAAAAATAAGGGTTCAGGTAAAAATGTACTGTCTGTCCAATGATGGGATCCAATCCCTATTTATAACTAATCCTAATAAATTTAAAATCTAATTATCTAAAATAATAATATCTTTTCCTAAAATAATATTTGAATTTAAATTCAAATTAATTAACAAGTCTTCAGTTGATGTGTGGGGACCACTTGAATTGTCCATTCTGCAGCTTCTAATCTGTGTTTTCTGGGCTGAAAACTGGGTCAAAACGGCCCAGAAATTGCCCCCAACGTTTTTCTGTATTTTTCTGCATATGGCGTATGTCACGCATACGCGTCAGTCACGCGTACACGTCGATGGTCTTTTCTGTGAGTCACGCGAACGCGTCGCTGAGCAAATCTTCAATTCACGCGTGCGCGTTAGTCACGCGCACGCGTCGCCATGGATACTTCCAGATCACGCGCACGCATCAGGCACGCGTGCGCGTCGCTCCTCGCAGCCATTTCCTTTGATTCTTGTGCTGCAAAAACTCCGTTAAATAATGCTACCTGAAATAAATAAAATTGCCCAAAACTCAAAATAGCATCCATAGTGGCTAAAATATAATTAATTCTTAATTAAACTCAACAATTTAAGTGCAAATTCACTAGGAAAAGATAGACAAGATGCTCACGCATCACAACACCAAACTTAAACTGTTGCTTGTCCTCACGCAACCAAAACTAATATAAGCTTAGGATGTGAATTTGCATGGGAATGAGATTTCGATTAAGCTCATGTCTCTTTTTATAGTGGGGTTTATAACTGTAATCCAGAATAGGTTTGGCATCTCCCTCTCCTTTGAATCAGAAGGATGTCATTGTCATTCAGAATTAAAATCCGGATAATATTATGAATTCTCTGATCTTTACATTTCAGTTTAATCCTTGAACATAGTAAAATTGACTTTAATTTATTTTTTTCTTTGGTGCTTTGCACCTTGAGCGTAGCCGTGACTTTAAATGCTTTGCCTCAAGGATTGCTTGACACAGAAACACCACAAGCACTTAACTGGGGGACTCTCTTTGAGTCCTGATTTTTCTTTCAGTTACTCCCAGACAGTGGTGCTCAAAGCCTTTGGCATACTCTGTTAAACGCACTTAGTCTCGACTCTAAGTGTTCTGTCTCAAGGATTACTTGACACAATCATACCACAAGCATATGACTAGGGAAACAACTCTTTGAGCTTTTAATCATGTCTGACCTCCCTAGTCATTGATGCTCAGAGCCTTAGACCTTGCTTTTATTATTTATTTATTTATTTATTTATTTTCTTTTGCTGTTTCTTTTGCTTCAAGGATTAAATTTTTGTTTTTTTCAGAGAAGTCATCATAATTCTCTAAATTCCTGTTCCTTATACATCAACATCCCTTGATTCAAATTCAAATATGTACTGTTCATATCATGCATTCAAAAATCACAAAAAATACTACCACATTTAAGTAAATCAGACTATTCTTAAAATTAACTCAATTTCTCATGCAAAAAATTCTTTTGATTTGAATTCAAGTTCAGTGAGTAATACATGAGACATCTTTTTAGAATTAAAGCAATTAGGAGGAAAAAAATTTTCTAATCCTAAGATTCTGACTAATAAAGGATCATGCAATAAACAAAGAAAAATAATAGGAAACCGGAACATAACACAGAAAAAGAGGGAAGGAATATAAAATGAAAGGAACTCAACCACCTTAGTTATCCTCGTGGTCGATTTATTCTTCAGATTGTGCTCCTCCGTGAAGATGATTCGCCTCCCTTTTGTGCTAGAAAACCTGTAAGCGCAGTGTCAACACCAAACTTAAAGTTTTGCTTGTCCTCAAGCAAAGAATAACTGAAAATAGAAGAGATAAATATTATGAGGAGAGAAAAATAAAAGGATAAAAGAATAAGAGAGAATTAGGAGTGGGAGAGAGAGGGAAAGAAAACTGGCCGGCGCAAGCGACACGTACGCGTACGGCACGCGTACGCGTGGGTCGCGCATTTTTCATAATGACGCATTAGCGTCAGGCACGCGATCGCGTGCCCTGGGTTTTGTGCGATTCGCGCGAAACCAGCCGCGCACCCGCATGACTTTCTGTTTGCATGGCTTGGGAACCAAATTTTCATATGACGTGTGCGCATCATGCACGCGCTCGCGTGGATGGCCATATGTGCAATTGACGCGGCCGCGTTGATCACGCGTCTACGTGGCCAAATTTGTGCTTTTAGCATACTTCTTGCCCCAAGCCAGCACAACTCTCTGCCCAAACACTCTTTTAGGTTGATTTTGTAGGTCACGCGTACACGTCGCTGACGCGCACGCATGGATGGCGAAAATTACAAACGACACGCACGCGTGGGGTACGCGTACACGTGGGTTGTTTGTGCTAAAGGCTTGGTTCCGGCACGATTCCCGCTCAACTCTCTGTCAAGTTTTTTTTCACGCACACATGATCGACGCGTACGCGTCACCGACGCTCGCGCGTCGTGTGCTCCCCCCTTTTTTTATGTGAGGTGTTCGGTTCCTAGAATAACATAACTGCATGATCAGAAAATTAGTAAGAAATAAAAAAATAAAATAACTAAGAAAACTACTACTATGAAAAATAGCTAAGGATACGAATTTATCGGGTTGCCTCCCGACAAGCGCTTCTTTTACGTCACTAGCTTGATGGTCAACTCTGCTAGTTCAGCAGATGAGTGGACCTCTGGCAATCAATCTCGCCTCCAAGATAGTGCTTTAGCCTCTGGGCATTCACTCTAAATTTCCTGTCAGAATTCTCTTCTTGTATTTCCACATGACCATACGGTGAAGCTCTTGTAACCACAAACGGTCTTGACCACCGGGATTTCAGCTTTCCGGAAAAAAAATTAAGCCTTGAATTAAACAGAAGCACTCTTTGTCCTGGCTCAAAGACTCTGATGGCAATCTTCTTGTCATGCAGTAGCTTGGTTCTCTCCTTGTAGAGCTTGGCATTCTCATAGGCTGAATATCTGAATTCATGAAACTCATTCAACTGAAGCATTCGCTTGATTCCTGTAGCTTCTGAATCAAGATTCAGATACCTGATTGCTCAGTAAGCTTTATGCTCCAGCTCAACTGGCAAGTGACAGGCTTTGCCATAGACCAACTGATAAGGGGACATGCCAATGGGAGTCTTGTACGCTGTCCGGTATGCCCAAAGAGAATCATCAAGTTTCCTAGACCAGTCCTTTCTTGAAACACTGACAGTCTTCTCTAGAATCCTCTGAAGTTCCCTGTTGAAAACTTTAACCTGTCCACTTGTCTGAGGGTGATAAGGGGTTGCCACTTTATGATGGACTCCATATCTTAGCAGAAGAGAGTCCAACTGTCTGTTGCAGAAATGGCTTCCTCCATCACTAATGAGTGTCTTTGGCACACCAAACTAGCTAAAGATATATCTCTAAAGAAAGCTCATTACCACTTTGGCATCATTGGTGGGCAAAGCCACAGCTTCTACCCACTTGGACACATAGTCAACTGCCACTAGAATATGGTTGTTTGAGTGTGAGGGTGGGAAAGGTCCCATAAAATCAATACCCCACACATCAAATAACTCAACCTCAAGAATCCCCTGCTGTGGCATTTCATGGTTGGCAGGGAGATTCGTGGCTTTCTCGCATCTGTCACAATGCTTTACAAATGCTCTTGAGTCCCTGAAAAGAGTCGGCCAGTAAAACCCGGTCTGAAGGACCTTTGTAGCTGTCCTTTCACCACCAAAGTGGCCTCCATACTCAGAACCATGACAGTGCCAAAGAATCTGCTATTTTTCTTTATCTGGGACACACCTCCGGATGATTCCATCTGAACACCTTTTAAAAAGGTATGGTTCTTCCCAAATGTAGTACTTTGCATCAGTCAATAACTTCTTCACTTGTTGCCTACTGTACTCCCTTGGGATAAAATTCATAGCCTTATAATTTGCAATGTCTGCAAACCATGGAGCCTGTTGAATGAGGAATAATTATTCATTTGGAAATGTCTCAGTCACAGCTGTGTGTGGTTGTACTCCTACTTCAGGCTCAATTCTGGAAAGATGGTCAGCTACTTGATTCTCGGACCCTTTCCTGTCTTTTATCTCAATATCAAACTCCTGAAGGAGCAACACCCATCTAATTAATCTTGGTTTAGAATCCTGTTTGGTTAGAAGATGCTTCAAAGCAGCATGATCAGTATAAATAATAACCTTAGAACCAAGTAAATAGGACCTAAACTTATCAACAGCATACACAACAGCTAATAATTCCTTTTATGTAGTTGTGTAATTCTTTTGGGCATCACTAAACACACGACTGGCATAGTAAATGACATGCACAAGTTTACCATGCCTCTGTCCTAAAACAGCTCCTATAGTAAAGTCAATAGCATCACACATTAATTCAAATGGTAGATCCTAGTCAGGGGGAGCTATAATGGGAGCAGAGGTAAGGTTTACTTTCAGAGTTTCAAAAGCATGCAAATAATTAGAATCAAAGACAAAAGGAACATCAGCAACCAACAGGTTGCTTAGAGGTTTGGCAATTTTAGAGAAATCCTTTATAAATCCTCTATAAAATCCTGTATGACCCAAGAAACTCCTGACTGCCTTAACATTAGTTGGTGGTGGTAATTTTTCAATTACCTCCACCTTTGCTTTATCAACCTCAATCCCCTTACTTGAAATCTGGTGCCCAAGAACAATACCTTCTGTAACCATAAAATGACATTTTTCCCAATTTAAAATAAGATTTGATTCTTGACACCGTTTCAAGACAAGAGATAAATGCTTAAGGCATGGTTCAAAAGAATTACCAAAAATAGAAAAGTCATCCATAAATACCTCAATAAACTTTTCAACCAGATCAGAAAAAATTGAAAGCATACACCTCTGAAAAGTTGCTGGAGCATTGCAAAGTCCAAAAGGCATTCTTCTGTAGGCAAATACTCCAAAAGGGCATGTGAATGCTGTCTTCTCCTGATCTTGAGGGTCCACTACAATTTGATTATATCCAGAATATCCATCTAGAAAATAATAAAATACATGACCAGCTAACCTATCAAGCATCTGATCAATGAAAGGCAGGGGGAAATTATCCTTCCTTGTAGCAGTGTTGAGCCTCCTGTAGTCTATACATATTCTCCATCCTGTGACTGTTCCTGTGGGGATAAGCTCATTTTTTTCATTCTTGATCATTATCAACCCTCCTTTCTTGGGAACTACTTGCACAAGACTTACCCAAGGACTGTCAGAAATAGGATAAATAATTCCTGCTTCCCATAGTTTCGTTACCTCTTTTTGGACCACCTCTTTCATGGTTGGTGGTGCACGAAATCACAATCACACTTTTGCAATTCCGCACAACTAACCAGCAAGTGCACTGGGTCGTCCAAGTAATACCTTACGTGAGTAAGAGTCGATCCCACGGAGATTGTCGCCTTGAAGCAAGCTATGGTTATCTTGTAACTCTTAGTCAGGATATCAATAATTCTCAGATTTAATTGTAAAAAGTAAAAGAACATGAAATAAATACTTATTTTGCAGTAATGGAGAACAGGTTGAGGTTTTGGAGATGCTATATCTTTTGAATCTCTACTTTCCTACTGTCTTCTTCTTCATGCACGCAAGGCTCCTTCCATGGCAAGCTGTATGTTGGGTTTCACTGTTGTCAATGGCTACCTCCCATCCTCTCAGTGAAAATGATCAACGCACGCTGTCACCGCACGGCTAATCATCTGTCGGTTCTCGATCATGTCGGAATAGAATCCAGTGATTCTTTTGCGTCTGTCACTAACGCCTAACACTCGCGAGTTTGAAGCTCGTCACAGTTATTCAATCCTCGGATCCTACTCGGAATACCACAGACAAGGTTTAGACTTTCCGGATTCTCAAGAATGGCTGCCAATGGGTTCTAGCTTATACCACGAAGATTCTGCTTAAGGAATCCAAGAGATACACGCTCAAATGAAGGTAGAACGGAGGTGGTTGTCAGACACACGTTCATAGGTGAGAATAGTGATGAGTGTCACGGATCATCACATTCATCAGGTTAAAGAACAAGTGGTATCTTAGAATAGAAGCAAACGTGATTGAATGAAAAACAGTAGTAATTGCATTAATCCATCAAGACACAGCAGAGCTCCTCACCCCCAACCATGGGGTTTAGAGACTCATGCCATAGAAGATACAATATGAAACGTGTAATGTGTCATGAGATAAAGATACAATAGCCAAAAGTCCTATTTATAGTGAACTAGTGACCTAGGGTTTACAAGAATGAGTAAATGACGTAAAAATCCACTTTCGGGGTCCACTTGATGTGTGCTTGGGCTGATCATTGAAGCTTCCATGTGTAGAGACTTTTCTTGGAGTTAAACGCCAGCTTTTGTGCCAGTTTGGGCGTTTAACTCCAACTTTTGTGCCAGTTCCGGCGTTAAACGCCAAAATTCTTGAGCTGACTTAAAATGCCTGTTTGGACCATCAAATCTTGGGCAAAGTATTGACTATTATATATGAGCAAAGTATAAACTATTATATATTGCTGAAAAGCCCAGAATGTCTACTTTCCAACACAATTGAGTTCGCGCCAATTCGGCTTCTGTAGTTCCAGAAAATCCACTTCGAGTGCAGGGAGGTCAGAATCCAACAGCATCTATAGTCCTTTTTCAGCCTTTGAATTAGATTTTTGCTCAGGTCCCTCAATTTCAGCCAGAAAATACCTGAAATCATAGAAAAATACACAAACTCATAGAAAATTCCAGAAAAGTGAATTTTAATTAAAAACTAAAAAAAATATAATAAAAACTAACTAAAATGTACTAAAAACATACTAAAAACAGTGCCAAAAAGCGTATAAATTATCTGCTCATCAAGCACTCCATCATTCTCCATGAAATTAGAGAAGATCAAAGAGCAATGAGGGAGGAGCAACAAAGACAAGGAAGAGACATAGAAGAGCTCAACTGAAAATCAAATAGGATAAAAAGAAGATAATATACTATAGACTCCAAAATATCAATGAAACTTAGCTCCAATTAGATGAGCGGGACTAGTAGCTTTTTGCCTCTGAACAGTTTTGGCATCTCACTTTATCCTTTGAAGTTTAGAATGATTGGCATCTATAGGAACTCAGAATTCAGATAGTGTTATTGATTCTTCTAGTTAAGTATGTTGATTCTTGAACACAGCTACTTTATGAGTCTTGGCCGTGGCCCAAAGCACTCTGTTTTCTAGTATTATCACCGGATACATACATGCCACAGACACATAACTGGGTGAACCTTTTCAGATTGTGACTCAGCTTTGCTAGAGTCCCCAATTAGAGGTGTCCAGGGTTCTTAAGCACACTCTTTTTGCTTTGGATCACGAATTTAACCGCTCAGTCTCAAGCTTTTCACTTGACACCTTCACGCCACAAGCACATGGTTAGGGACAGCTTGGTTTAGCCGCTGAGGCCAGGATTTAATTCCTTTAGGCCCTTCTATCCACTGATTCTCAAAGCCTTGGATCCTTTTTAGTATCCTTGCCTTTTGGTTTTAAGGGCTATTGGCTTTTTCTGCTTGCTCTTTTTTTTTGTATTCACTGCTTTTTCTTGCTTCAAGAATCAATTTGATGATTTTTCAGATCCTCAATAACATTTCTCCTTTTCCATCGCTCTTTCAAGAGCCAACAAATTTAACATTCTTTAAACAAATTCAAAAGACATATGCACTGTTCAAGAATTCATTCAGAAAACAAAAATTATTGTCACCACATCAAACTAATTCAACTAGTTTCAGAGATGAATTCAAAATCCTGTACTTCTTGTTCTTTTGTGATTAAAGCATTTTTCATTTAAGAGAGATGATGGATTCATAGGACATTCGTAGCTTTAAGACATGAACTTTAAATTTTATTAATCATGGAATAAGAACAAGACTCAAAATAAATATAAGATAAGACCAATAGTAATAGAAAACAGAAAATTAAAAACAGAAATTTAAATGACTCTAAAATAGATTCCTAATGATAAAGGTTATCACAGAGTTAGGACTCAACAACCTTTATTTTGAGAAGTAGATGCTCCCTCAACTTGTGGGGTGTTTGACCCTTCAAGGAAGAGCTTCTGGCGCTTTAGCTTCTGTAGCTCACGCCCCTACTTCTCTTGTTCCTTCAGTAATTTGCAGAGCATGCAGTTTTGATTCTGCTGTTCTTCCTTAATTTGTTCCATAGCTTCTTGCAGCTTGGCAACAGATGCTTCTAGGCGGGCCCAGTAGTCAAATTCACGAAGTTCAGGGAGGAATTTTTGCGCCCTCCTTTTGATAGAGTTATCTTGCATTTGTCCTTCCATTGACTTCTTGGTGATTAGATGTTCAATTGGGATGAATTCATCTACTCCCATCCTCACCCCAGCATCTTTACATAGCTGGTGCACGAAATTGCAATCACACTTTTGCAACTCCGCACAACTAACCAGCAAGTGTACTGGGTCGTCCAAGTAATACACCATGGCAAGCTGTATGTAGGGTTTTACCGTTGTCAATGGCTACCTCCCATCCTCTCAGTGAAAGCGATTGCATATGCTCTGTCACAGCATAGCAGAATTCATCTGTCGGTTCTCAATCAGGCCGGAATAGAATCCAGTGATTCTTTTGCGTCTGTCACTAACGCCCCGCCTTCAGGAGTTTGAAGCATGCCACAGTCATTCAGTCATTGAATCCTACTCAGAATACCACAGACAAGGTTTAGACCTTCCGGATTCTCTTGAATGCCGCCATCAGTCTAGCTTATACCACGAAGATTCCGATTAAAGAATCCAAGAGATAACTACTTAATCTAAGGTAGAACGGAGGTGGTTGTCAGTCACATGTTCATAGTTGAGAATGATGATGATTGTCACATATCATCACATTCATCCGGATTAAGAACAAGTATTATCTTAGAATGGAAGCAAGCATGATTGAATGAGAAACAATAGTAATTGCATTAATCCATCAAGACACAGCAGAGCTCCTCACCTCCAACCATGGGGTTTAGAGACTCATGCTGTGGAAGAAAACGTGTAAAAATGTCATAAGGTCATCAAAAGGTCCTGATACAATGTCAAAAGATCCTATAAATAGTAAACTAGTAGCCTAAGGTGTACAGAAATGAGTAAATGACGTAAAAAATCCACTTCTGGGTCCACTTGGTGTGTGCTTGGGCTGA
>NC_029776.3:66989531-66989701 GCF_000817695.3 Arachis duranensis | reverse complement strand
AGTATGGACTATCATATATTGCTGGAAAGCCCAGGATGTCTACTTTCCAACGCCGTTGAGAGCGCGCCAATTGGGCTTTTGAAGCTCCAAAAAATCCACTTCGAGTGCAGGGAGGTCAGAATCCAACAGCATCTGCAGTCCTTTTTGGTCTCGGAATCAGATTTTTGCTC
>NC_029776.3:66983205-66989431 GCF_000817695.3 Arachis duranensis | reverse complement strand
CTCCAAGTTTTATGCCAGTTCCGGCGTTTAACGCTGGAATTTCTGAGGGTGACTTTGAGCGCCGGTTTGGGCCATCAAATCGTGGGCAAAGTATGGACTATCATATATTGCTGGAAAGCCCAGGATGTCTACTTTCCAACGCCGTTGAGAGCGCGCCAATTGGGCTTCTGTAGCTCGAGAAAATCCACTTTGAGTGCAGGGAGGTCAGAATCCAACAGCATCTGCAGTCCTTTTTGGTCTCGGAATCAGATTTTTGCTCAGGACCCTGAATTTCAGCCAGAAAATACCTGAAATCACAGAAAAACACACAAACTCATAGTAAAGTCTAGAAAAGTGAATTTTAGCTAAAAACTAATAAAAATATACTAAAATCTAACTAAATCATACTAAAAACATACTGAAAACAATGCCAAAAAGCATACAAATTATCCGCTCATCAATAGCAAAGAGATTAAGCTTGGGTAAGCCAGTTTGGCTTCAGTGGAGTTCTTGTTTGCAATTGTGTAAATCTCACAAGAAATCAGATGATGAATCTCCACTTGTTTTCCCAGCATAATGCAATGAATCATCACTGCTCTCTTGACAGTGACCTCAGAACGGTTACTAGTGGGCAATATAGAACGCCCAATGAAGTCTAGCCAACCTCTTGCAACTGGTTTGAGATCTCCCCTCTTGAGTTGGTTTGGGACACCTTTTGAATTGGTTATCCACTTAGTTCCAGGGAGGCATATGTCCTCTAGAACTTGATCCAACCCCTTATCTGCTCTCACCATTCTCCTATTAAAGGATTCAGGATCATCTTGTAGTTGAGGCAGTTTGAAGACCTCTCTTATTTTGTCCAGATGGAAGTAAATAGTTCTCCCTCTGACCATGGTTCTGAAGGTATAGAAAGCAATTTCAGTCATTCTCTGCTTATCTGTCAGCCACAGATTTGAGTAGAATTCCTGAACCATGTTTCTTCCAAGCTTTGTCTCAAGATTGGCTAGAATTTCCCATCCTCTATCTCGAATTTGCTCTTGGACCTCCGGATATTCATCTTCTTTCAAATCGAATTTAACTTCCGGGATCACTGACCTTAGACCCATTATTTTGTGGTAATGGTCTGTATGTTCTTTGGTTAAGAACCACTCTTGACTCCAAAGATTCTTTGGAGTATTCTTTTTCTTGCCTCTTGAATTGGTTTGTTTTCCTTTGGGAGCCATGGTCTTGATGAGCCTTAGCTTAGTGATCACGGAAAAGCACACCAAACTTAGAGGTTTGCTTGCCCTCAAGCAAAAGAAAGGAAAGGGGAGAGAGAGGAGGAGAAGCGAATTCGAATGGTGAAGAGAGGGGGATGGCCGAATGTGTTTTTATAAGGGAGGGGGAGGGATTTCGAAAGTTTTGAAAGAGATTTGAGAAGATATGGAAAGAATTTGAGAAAATACTTGAGTTTTTGAAGAAGATTTGGAAAGGATTTGAAAGAGATTTGAGAAATAATTTAGAAAATTGTTGGATTTTTGAAATTTGAGGGTGAATGATGAAAATTTGTAACATGTTTACGTAGAAAATTATGGGTCAAAACATGAAAGTGTGAAAAAATTTAAAGTGGAAAGCAAAATCTCCTTCCCCTACCTTTCTGGCGTTAAACGCCCAGAATGGTATCCATTCTGGCGTTTAACGCCCAATTGTTGGCCATTATGGGCGTTTAACGCCCAGCCAGGCACCCTGGCTAGCCTTAAACGCCAGAAACCCTTTTATCACTGGGCGTTTTGCTGAACGCCTAGGATGCTGCAATTCTGGCGTTAAACGCCCAAAATGGTGCCCGTTCTGGTGTTTAATGCCCAAAATGGTGCCTTTATTGGCGTTTAACGCCCAGAGTGCCCTTTACTGGCATTTTCTTGCCAGCAAGCTCCTTTTCTCTGCTTTTTTCATTGAATCCTTCTGTAACTCTGTGAATTCCTTCAATTTCGATGATCAACCTTGAAGAATTTATATCAAACTTTTATTAAGTAAAACAAATAACATGCTAATGACTGGGTTGCTTCCCAGCAAGTGCTTCTTTATTGTCTTTAGCTGGACCTTTACTGAGACTCATTCAAGCCTCAATTTTGAGCATTCATGCTCAAAATTACTTTCAAGATAATGTTTAATCCTTTGTCCATTAACAATGAACTTTTTGTCAGAATCAATATCCTGAAGCTCAACATATCCATATGGTGACACTCCTGTAATCACATACGGGCCCCTCCATCGGGATTTCAGTTTTCCTGGGAATAGTCTGAGCCTAGAGTTAAAAAGCAGAACTTTTTGTCCTGACTCAAAGATTCTGGATGACAACTTCTTGTCATGCCACTTTTTTGCCTTTTCCTTATAAATTTTTGCATTTTCAAAGGCACTGAGTCTGAATTCCTCTAGCTCATTTAGCTTGAGAAATCTTTTTTCACCAGCTAACTTAGCATCCAGGTTTAGGAATCTGGTTGCCCAGTAGGCTTTATGATCCAGTTCCATGGGCAGATGACAGGCCTTGCCATACACAAGTTGGTATGGAGAGGTTCCTATAGGAGTCTTGAATGCTGTTCTGTATGCCCACAGAGCATCATCCAAGCTCTTTGCCCAATCCTTTCTACGGGAAATTACAGTCCGTTCCAGGATTCTTTTTAACTTTCTATTAGAGACTTCAGCTTGCCCATTTGTCTGTGGATGATACGGAGTTGCTATTTTGTGGCTAATTCCATATCGGACCATAGCAGAATACAGCTGTTTATTGCAGAAATGAGTGCCCCCATCATTGATTAGTACTCTGGGAACACCAAACCTGCTGAAGATGTGTTTTTGGAGGAATTTTAGCACGGTCTTGGTATCATTATTGGGTGTGGCAATTGCTTCTACCCATTTAGATACATAGTCTACTACCACCAGAATATAAGTGTTTGAGTATGATGGTGGGAAGGGACCCATGAAGTCAATACCCCATACATCAAACAATTCAATCTCTAAGATCCCCTGTTGAGGCATGGCGTAACCATGAGGCAAGTTACCAACTCTTTGGCAACTGTCACAGTTACGCACAAACTCTCGGGCATCCCTATAGAGAGTAGGCCAGTAGAAGCCACATTGGAGGACCTTAGTGGTTGTTCGCTCACTTCCGAAATGTCCCACATACTGTGATCCATGGCAATGCCATATGATCCTTTGTGCTTCCTCTCTAGGTACACATCTGCGGATCATTTCGCCTGCACATCTCTTAAAGAGATATGGCTCATCCCATAGGTAGTACTTGGCATCTGAAATTAATTTTTTTCTTTGCACTCTGCTGTACTCCTAGGGTATGAACCTCACAGCTTTATAGTTTGCAATGTCTGCAAACTATGGTGCTTCCTGAATGGCAAAGAGTTCTTATCTGGAAAGGTCTCAGAGATCTCAGTAGAGGGGAGGGATGCCCCAGCTACTGGTTCTATCCGGGACAAGTGATCAGCTACCTGGTTCTCTGTCCCTTTTCTGTCTTTTATTTCTATATCAAACTCTTGCAGAAGCAACACCCATCTTATGAGCCTGGGTTTTGAATCCTGCTTTGTGAGTAAGTATTTAAGAGCAGCATGGTCAGTGTACACAATCACTTTTGACCCTACTAAATAGGATCTAAACTTGTCAATGGCATAAACCACTGCAAGTAACTCTTTTTCTGTGGTTGTGTAATTCTTCTGTGCGTCATTTAGAACACGGCTAGCATAATAAATGACGTGCAGAATCTTGTTGTGCCTCTGTCCCAACACTGCACCAATAGCATGGTCACTGGCATCACACATTAGTTCGAATGGTAATATCCAGTCTGGTGCAGAGATGACTGGTGCTGTGAGCAGCTTGGCTTTCAGGGTCTCAAACGCCTGCAGACACTCTGTGTCAAACACAAATGGTGTGTCAGCAGCTAGCAGGTTGCTTAGAGGTTTTGCAATTTTTGAAAAATCCTTTATAAACCTTTTGTAGAATCCTGCATGCCCCAGAAAGCTTTTGATTGCCTTAACATTGGCAGGTGGTGGTAATTTTTCAATTACTTCTACCTTTGCTTGATCTACCTTTATTCCCTTGCTTGAAATTTTGTGTCCAAGGACAATATCTTCAGTCACCATAAAGTGACATTTCTCCCAGTTTAAGACCAGGTTAGTCTCTTGGCACCTTTTCAGGACAAGTGCTAGATGATCAAGACAGGAGCTGAATGAGTCTCCAAATACTGAGAAGTTATCCATAAAGACTTCCAGGAACTTCTCTACCATATCAGAGAAGATGGATAGCATACACCTCTGAAAAGTTGCAGGTGCATTGCATAGACCAAAAGGCATTCTTCTGTAAGCAAATACGCCAGAAGGACAGGTGAATGCTGTTTTCTCTTGATCTTGAGGGTCCACTGCAATTTGATTGTAGCCTGAATAGCCATCCAAAAAACAGTAATAATCATGACCCCCTAGTCTTTCTAGCATCTGGTCTATGAATGGTAAAGGAAAATGATCCTTTCTGGTGGCTGTATTGAGCCTTCTGTAGTCAATACACATACGCCACCCTATAACTGTTCTTGTAGGAACCAGTTCATTCTTTTCATTATGAACCACTGTCATGCCTCCCTTCTTGGGGACAACTTGAACAGGGCTCACCCAGGGACTATCAGAAATAGGATAAATAATTCCAGCCTCTAGTAACTTAGTGACCTCTTTCTGCACCACCTCCTTCATGGCTGGATTTAGCCGCCTTTGTGGTTGAACCACTGGCTTGGCATTATCCTCCAATAGGATATTGTGCATGTATCTTGCTGGGCTAATGCCCTTAAGATCACTTATAGACCATCCAAGAGCTGTCTTGTGTGTCCTTAGCACTTGAATTAGTGCTTCTTCTTCCTGTGAATTTAAAGCAAAGCTTATGATCACTGGAAAAGTGTCACATTCTCCCAGAAATGCATACTTCAGGGATGGTGGTAGTGGTTTGAGCTCAAGTTTGGGAGGCTTATCCTCTTCCTGAGGAATTTTCAGAGGTTCTTTTATTTCCTCTGGTTCCTCCTGATCAGGCTGAACATCTTTAAAGATGTCCTCTAGCTCTGATTCAAGACTCTCAGTCATATTGATCTTTTCCACCAAAGAGTCAATAATATGAGCACTCATGCAGTCATTTGACATGTCTGGATGCTACATAGCTTTGACAGCATTCAACTTGAACTCATCCTCATTGACTCTCAAGGTCACTTCCCCTTTTTGTACATCAATAAGAGTGCGTCCAGTTGCTAGGAAAGGTCTTCCTAGGATGAGAGTTGCACTCTTGTGCTCCTCCATTTCCAGCACTACAAAGTCAAAGGGAAAGGCAAATGGCCCAACCTTGACAATCATGTCTTCAATTATGCCGGATGGATATTTAATGGAGCCATCAGCAAGTTGGAGACATATCCGGGTTGGTTTGACTTCTTCAGTCAACCCAAGCTTTCTGATAGTGGTTGCAGGTATTAGGTTGATACTTGCTCCAAGGTCACATAGGGCTATCTTGGTACAAGCACCTTCTAATGTGCATGGTATCATAAAGCTTCCTGGATCTTGAAGCTTCTCTGGTAAGCTTTTCAGAATGACTGCACTGCATTCTTCAGTGAGAAACACCTTTTAAGTTTCTCTCCAATCCTTCTTATGACTTAAGATCTCTTTCATGAACTTAGCATAAGAGGGTATTTGCTCAAGTGCCTCTGCAAATGGAATCTTTATTTCAAGAGTCCTGAGATAGTCTACAAAGCGGGCAAATTGTTTATCCTGTTCCGCTTGGCAGAGTTTCTAAGGATAAGGCATCTTGGCTTTATATTCTTCAACCTTAGTTGCTGCAGGTTTATTCCCTACAGAGGTGGTTGGAGAAGCCTTCTTAGAGGGGTTACTATCAGCACTCTCAGATGTCTGATTCCTCATTGGTGTTTGAACGCCAGGACTGGGTGCAGGATGGGCATTTAACGCCAGCTTTCCACCCTTTTCTGGCGTTTGAACGCCAGAACTAGGCAAGGAATGGGCGTTTAACGCCAACTTTTCCCCCTTTTCTGGCGTTTGAACGCCAGAAGTACTCCTCTCTGGGCTCTTACTATCCTCAGAGGGATTTTGGGCAGTGGTTTGGTTATCCTCTGTCAGTTGTTCCTTTCTTGGCTTTCTGCTGCTTTGAGTTGATACATTCAATGTCTTCCCACTCCTTAATTTAACAGCTTGGCATTCTTCTGTTATCTGTTTAGATAGCTGCT
>NC_029776.3:66977785-66982570 GCF_000817695.3 Arachis duranensis | reverse complement strand
TGATCCACTTCTTTATCACGTACTGTGTCAGCAATTTGTAAGAACTGTACCAGAAACTCAGCAGGTTCTTCCTATGGAAGACCGGAATACTGGCAATTTTGCTGCACCATGATAATGAGTTGAGGGTTTAACTCAAAGCTGCTTGCTTTAATGGGAGGTATACAGATGCTACTCCCATATGCAGCTGTAATGGGGTTAGCATATGACCCCAGAGTCCTTCTGGACTGCTCAATTCCACTTAGGTCCATGATAGAGAATGGGAGATGATGTGGATATTATTTTATTTTATTATTATATTTTTTTTTTAAATTTTAAGTAAACAAAAGCACAAAAGACACCAAACTTAAAATTTTTAGAAAATCAAACACAAAATTTCGAAAATTTAAAGGAAAACACAAAGAAGACACCAAACTTAGAAATTTTTTAAAATTAAAGAAAGAACTAAGGACATGCAATTTCGAAAATTTTAAAGAAAATAAAAGCATGCAATTGACACCAAACTTAAAATATAAAACTAAACTCAAATAAAAGACTCTAAACCACAAAAATAAAATATTCCTAATATAAGCAACAAAATAAACCGTCAGTTGTCCAAACTCGAACAATCCCCGGCAACAGCGCCAAAAACTTGGTCTTGGACTGAGCATTGAAGTTTTCATGTGTAGAGACTTTTCTTGGAGTTAAACGCCAGCTTTTGTGCCAGTTTGGGCGTTTAACTCCAACATTTGTGCCAGTTCCGGCGTTAAACACCGGGAATTCTGAAGCTGATTTGGAACGCCGGTTTGGGCCATCAATTCTTGGGCAAAGTATGGACTATTATATATTGCTGAAAAGCCCAGGATGTCTACTTTTCAACGCAATTAAGTGCGCGCCAATTGAGCTTCTGTAGCTCTAGAAAATCCACTTCGAGTGCAGGGAGGTCAGAATCCAACAGCATCTGCAGTCCTTTTTCAGCCTCTGAATCAGATTTTTGCTCAGGTCCCTCAATTTCAGCCAGAAAATACCTGAAATCATAGAAAAACACACACTCATAGAAAAGTATAGAAAAGTGAATTTTAAGTAAAAACTAAAAAAAATATAATAAAAACTAACTAAAATGTACTAAAAACATACTAAAAATAGTGCCAAAAAGCGTATAAATTATCCGCTCATCAGTTGGATTGAGTCTCCTTTGTGGTTGCACAACTGGTTTAGCATCATCTTCAAGGAGGATCTTGTCCATACACTTGGCTGGACTAATCCCCTTCAAGTCACTAATGGTCCATCCAAGAGCTGTTTTATGACTCTTGAGCACTGAAATAAGCGCCTCTTCCTCTTCAGGCTTTAGGGAAGAGGTAATAATCACTGGATATGAGTCATTCTCACCCAAGAACACATATTTCAGAGAAGGGGTAAGGATTTGAGCTCAAGCTTGGTGGCTTCCTCCTCTGCTCTAGGCGTGTGAACCATGAGCTTCTGGGGTGGTGAATTATCAACTTCAACCAATTCGTACTTAGAGATAGGATCCAGAATGTCATCAAGCACCTTAGCTTTCAGTACCTCTTGAACAAGTGGTTCAATAACATCTATTTTCATACACCCTTCAGAATCATTAAGGTGCTTGAGAGCTTCAAAAACATGAAGGACCACCTGTTCTTCATTGACGCTCATGGTTAATTCACCGTTTTGTACATTAATCAGAGCTCTACCTGTAGCTAAAAAGGGTCTACCAAGTATAATAGAGGATTTTACCTCCTCTTCCATGTCTAATATAACAAAATTAATAGGAAAGATGAATGGTCCTACTTTAACAAGTAAATCCTCAACAACACCCACAGGTAATTTAATAGAAAGATCAGCAAGTTGAAGAGAAATACGAGTAGGTTTTACCTCCTCAATTTGAAGCTTTTTCATCACTGAAAGTGGCATTAAATTGATACTAGCTCCAAGGTCACATAAAGCTCTCTGAATGGTGACATCTCCAATGGTGTAAGGAATAACAAAGCTCCCTGGGTCTGGCATCCTCTCAGGAAGGTTGTGTTGAATAATGGCATTGCATTCCTTAGTTAATACCACTGTTTCTTGTTCCTTCCAGTTCCTCTTGAGGGTCAATAATTCTTTCATAAATCTAGCATAGAGAGGCATTTACTCCAGACCCTCTGCAAAGAAAATGTTGATTTGCAGCTTCTTGAAGACATCTAAAAATTTAGAAAACTATTTTTCTTTGGAAGCCTTCTGAAGCCTCTGAGGGTATGGGAAGTAGCAGATGTGCACTGATTACACCGACCTAAACAAAGCTTTTCCAAAAGATCCTAACTCGCTCCCAAGTATCGACACTCTCGTGGACGCCTCTTCCAGATACAAGTACCTCTCATTTATGGACGCTTATTCAGGATACAATCAAATGCCGATGTACCCACCTGATCAAGAAAAAAAACCTCATTTTTAACACCCAAGGCAAATTACTGCTACGTCGTCATGCCATTCGGACTCAAAAATGCAGGAGCTACCTACCAAAGGTTAATGAACAAAGTCTTCGCAGATCACATTGGAAAACAAATGGAGGTATACGTGGATGATATGCTAGTAAAAACACAAAGCGAGGAATTGTTACTGTCCGACCTCGCCCAAGTGTTCAATACCATAAGAAAGCATGACATGCGACTTAACCCAACAAAATGCACCTTCGCAGTAAAAGCTGGCAAATTCTTGGGATTCATGCTCACACAAAGAGGAATCGAAGCAAACCCGGACAAGTGTCAGGCCATACTTGACATGAAAAGCCCGACCTGTGTCAAAGAAGTGCAACAACTGAATGAGCGACTAGCAGCCTTGTCTAGATTTCTAGCCGGATCAGCCATAAGATCTATCCCCTTCTACGCTACGCTAAGGAAGGGAAAGAAGTTCAAATGGACATCAGAGTACGAGCTAGCTTTCCAGGAATTCAAAAGATTCCTGGGACAACCACCCATTCTTACCCAACCTCGGGAAGGAAAAACACTCATATTATACCTCGCAGTAGGAAGCCAGGCAGTAGCTTCAGCACTAGTTAGAGAGGACAAAAGCGGATAGTAACCTATATACTTCATCAGTAAAGCGCTACAAGGGTCCGAACTGAACTATCAAAAGATAGAGAAGTTCGCCTACGCTCTCATATTAACCTCTCGATGACTTCGCCCATACTTCCAGGCTCACACCATTAAAGTTCAAACTAACCAGCCCATAAAAGGTATTATACAGAAAACTGATTTAACGGGAAGAATCCTACAGTGGGAAATCGAGTTATCCGAATTCAACCTCCAATATAAAGCTTGGATGGCGATCAAATCACAATATTTGGACGACTTCATTGCAGAGTACACTGACACCCCAAAAATCCCTACAAATTGGAATCTTTACGTGGACGGCTCCTCATAAAACCAAAAGTGGGGCAGGTGTGTGATAATAGAAAGTAATCAGGGAACCCAAATCGAACTCTCACTAAAATTCGAGTTCCCTGCTTCCAATAACCAGGCTGAGTATGAGGCGCTATTGGCTGGTTTGAAGCTGGCTAAAGAAATCGAAGCCCAAAAACTTGTCATCTTTAGCAATTCACAGGTTGTCACCTCACAAATAGCAGGGACTTACCAAGCCAAAGATCCTGCTATGAAAAAATACCTGGACAAAACCAGGGAACAACTCGGGCAATTCCAGGAATATGAGATGCAACATATACCTCGGAAACAGAATGCCCGACCTGACGCACTCTCAAAATTAGCCAGCACCAAACCAGGGGGCAATAATAGGAGCCTCATCCAGGAAGTACTGCAAAATCCGTTAATCTCAGAAGAAGAAAAAATCCTAGCCATATCAGGCCAGGATCAATGATGGATGGCTCCCATAATCAACTACCTCAAATCAGAGATACTCTTTGCAGATAAGAAAGAGGCAAAGAGGTTTAACCGAGAGGCACAGTATTACACCATCATAAATGACATTCTATATAAGAGAGGGATTTCGACACCTCTACTAAAATGTGTACCGACCTTTAACACAAAAGAGGTCTTGGAAGAGATACATAGTGGCACCTGTGGGAACCATCTCGGAGCACGAGCCTTTGTCAAAAAAGTACCCCAAGCCGGATTCTTTTGGCCGACTTTGCAAAAAGAAGCCACCAAGTATGTTAAGACGTGTCCACCATGTCAGAAACATGCCAACTTCCATGTCACCCCACCAGAGGAACTCATCAGCGTAACATCACCTTGGCCATTTGCAAAGTGGGGACTCGACCATCTCGGGCCCTTCCTCCAGGGGTCGGGATAGGTGATGGTGTTTTTATGGAAAACGAATTTCCAACACACAAATCCAACCGGCAAGTGTACCGGGTCGCATCAAGTAATAATAACTCACAAGAGTGAGGTCGATCCCACAGGGATTGATGGATCAAGCAACTTTAGTGGGTGATTAGTTTAGTCAAGCTAACATTGAAGGGATATTGGATGAAATGTAGCCAACAGAAAGTAAATGGCAGAAATCTTAAAGATGCAGAAAGTAAATTGGCAAGTAACTTAAAGAGCAAGAAATGTAAATTACAAGAATCTTAAATGATAAGAAATGTAAATTGCATTAAATGTAAAGGGGGTTGGGTGCTGGAAATTAAAGAAGGCAATAGATTAAGCAACTAGAAATTTAAATTGCAGAAAATGTAAATGTGCAGGAAATTAAATCAAGCTCAATGTGAACAAAGATGTGAAAGTGCAGAATACAGGAAAGGAAATTGCAGAAAAGTAAATGTAGCAGAAGAGGAATGAAACAGAAAGTAAAATG
>NC_029776.3:66973466-66974663 GCF_000817695.3 Arachis duranensis | reverse complement strand
AACAAGTGCTCTTTTAGTGTCATTAGCTTGACATGTTGCTCTTCACTTTCTTCCTCTTCTTCCAGTTGGTTAAGAGGAATGACTTCAAGGGGGGAGAAGTTTCAGCTTTTGTCCCTTTTCTTGGTTTCCTCTCAGCAAGCTTTCTTTTGAAATTGGCTTGGTTGAGCTTGCTTGCTGACTTAGGGACAGAATTAGTGCTCTTGTTAGTTGCCTTCACTTCTTTGAATTCAAGACTTGTTTGCTGTGTGATTATTGGAGTTTTGTATTCATCCAGGGCCTTTTGAATTGGTGGTTCCATGAGCTTTTCCTCTATGTACTTCTCTGCTTCACTTGAGTTTGGAATGACTTCCTCACTTTCTTGCTCCTCCACTTCCTCCCTTGCACTCAACATTTGACTTGATAGCTTTTTTATTGAGGAGGTTTGTTGATCTTCCCAACATTTCTTCATCTCCTCTTCATATTTCTCAATCACAGATTTAATTGTTGAGAGTTGTTGGGTCAGGAAAGTTTGTGAGAGTTGTGAGTCTTCATGTTCCCTTGTCATCTCAAGTGCAATTTCATTTTCAACCACCTCGTTCTTTATTGAAAGTTCACTTGATACAGTAGCCTCCTCATCTTGCTCTTCCTCCATTGAAATTTCAATTGATATAGGAACCTCTTCTTCCTCTTCTTCACGCACAGATTGTTCCTCATCCTTAACACTTGGTGATCCTGAATGAATCTTCCTTTGCTCTACATGCCCTTCTGTTTTCTTGAGGAGGAATTCTTGTTCTGTCCAGCGTTGTTTTTGTTCTTCCATAATTTGTTCTTCCATAATTTGTTCTTGTCTTTCCAATAATTCTCTGGACTTTTGAAGGGGATCCTCAGCCACTAGCTCAAAGGATAAAGGTTGAGAGTAATTTTGTGGTTGGTGAGATGAGTTGTATGGATCTTGGAGGGAATTTTGTGTTGAGGCATAATCAAATGATGAACACTCTTCCAAGTATGCTCTGGCAGCACAATCAAGTGATAATGTTCTTAAATAATTAGAATGTGAATCATTGCATTTCCCTTCCCAGCCATCTTTTGTGTATGTGCCATAATAGTATGAGTCACTTTGTGGCTCTGGGAAATAGTTCATTTCACTTGATTGTTCATACTCCTTCATTCCTTGTTGATACTCCCATCCACCATGAGGATAATGATATGAATCATTTT
>NC_029776.3:66959217-66972683 GCF_000817695.3 Arachis duranensis | reverse complement strand
TGAAAATCCTAATTTAATTGATCCATGTGCCTTTGAGTCATGTTGAGTGGGCTTTGCTTGCTTTGGATTTGAGGAGAAATGGGTTTGGTTGGCCTTGTTTCAATTTGGTGAGGAATTGAATTAAATTGAATTTTGGTTGATTTTTGGCCCATGACACTTCCATGAGGCTGCCCTGCCCTTGTGGAGGGCAGGGCATAAAATTGGTGCGTGCAGCCTTGGTGAGAGCGTGGTGTGGGCTTGGAGTGTGAAGATGCTGCCCTGCCCTTGCGGAGGGCAGGGCAGAAAAATCTGGTGCACCAATTTGGTGCTTGTGCGTGCTGCTGGTGCTGCCGAAGCCTTCTTTGGTGCGCCAATCTAGTGCGTGTGAGTGCATCACAAAATGCTGCCCTGCCCTCGCGGAGGGCAGGGCAGTGTTTCCAAAAGATGAAGTTCCAAGTTCGAAACTTGGTGGATGCACACGCTACTCCTTTTCCTTGGTTTATTTTTGTTTATTTTTTGCCCTTAAAGATGCCTTTCGTTCCTGCCCCAATTGGACGCCAAATATGGATTTCTATATATCGTTGGAAAGCTCTGAATGTCAGCTTTCCAACGCAACTGGAAGCACATCAATCGGACGTCTGTAGCTCAAGTTATAGCCCTTTGAAGTAGGCATGGTCATGCTGTGAGCGCCCAGATTTTAACTTAGCCAAAATTTGCTTCATCCTCACTTTGCTTCATTATGATTCTGCCCTGCCCTTGGCAAGGGCAGGGCAGTGTGCGTGCTGGGTGTTTTCCTCTTTGATTTTGTCATGGGCCACGCTTTTAAAAGCGTGGTCTAAGGCTCCAAAGTGTGCTCCAACTTCAAAGTGTGTCCCAAAGCTCTTTTTTTCTCCTTTTTTTGTGCTTCTTTGCTTCTTTTTCTTCTTATTTCCTACAAGATTTATAAAATTAAAATATCAAGAAAATATATCACTTAAGTACAAAAGCATTCAATATTTAAGCACAAATCATCAATTTCTTGTATGAAAAAGCATAGAAAAATAGGTATATGATGACATGTCATCAATAGGTTAAGTTCCTTATTGTAGGGTAGATTATTTCACAAAATGGATAGAGAAAGAGCCCCTAGACAATGCCACTGCCCAAAGAAGTCGGAAATTCCTATATAGGAAAATTATCACGAGGTTTGGGGTTCCTCACTCCATCACCACAGATAATGGCACTCAGTTCACCGACACAGGCTTTAGAAAATTGGTAGCCGACTTGAAAATAAAGCACCAATTCACTTTCGTGGAACACCCGCAGGCTAATGGACAAGCAGAAGCCGCCAATAAAGTCACACTAGCCAGGTTAAAACGGAGGCTACAGGACGCAAAGGGAGCCTGGGCTGAAGAACTCCCACAAGTCCTGTGGGCATATCGGACAACTCCACATTCCACCATAAAGGAATCACCCTTCCGTTTGGCTTATGGAATGGAGGCAATGATACCGGTAGAAGTCAAAGAGGAATCCTTCAGGACGTTCCTCTATAGTGAAGAGGCCAACTCCCAACTCTAAAGGGAAGAGCTTGACCTGCTCCTAGAAGTCCGAGAAAGAGCTCAGATCAGAGAGGAAGCATTAAAATGCCGCATGGCCTCAAGGTACAATCGAAAGATAGTACAGCGAAGCTTTGCCAACAATGACCTCATCCTAATCTGAAATGATATCGGAACAAGTCGACCCGGAGAGGAAAAGCTGGCAGCTAACTGGAAAGGACCCTACCGAGTCACAGAGGTACTGGAAAAAGGCTACTACAAAGTGTCCGAACTCGAGGGGTGAAAGCTATCGAGATCATGGCATGACTACAACCTAAGAAGGTACTATAGTTAAAAGGTGATAAGAGATCTTAGGACAAAGGTGCACTCTTTTTCCTAAAAAAGGTTTTTTAATGAGGCACCAAGCCAAGATCTACAAAATTACCTAGGGCAAGCACCCACATGTATATATTTCGCATATTTTCTATTTTGAATAAAGTTTTTCAGATTTCCTACAAAATCTCTTTATCAAGACGCATTAATCTGAAAATGCAAAATTCATCGCCCGATTATAAAGCTATAGATTGGAAAAAGTGAAAACCAAATTCACTGCCCGACGTGATCGACAAAGAATGAAAACCAAATTCATCAAAGATCGACCAAACGAGGATCAAAGTCTACAAAATCGGCAAAGATGAAAAGCGATAAAAACAGAATAATGCAAGAAGTTATAAAAAGCGATCCATGAATAGAGGCCTGACGAGGTCTGAAACAAAAATGGATTACTAAGAAATAACTTGGAAGGGACTGACGCAAAAGAAGTCAGACCAGATCAAAGCGACAAAAACTTATAAAAAGTAATCTCTAAAAAGAGGCCTGGCCAGCCCTAAAAAGCGGATTACTAGAAATAACTTCCAAAGGGACCGATGATGATCGAACTTTTGTGTGGTATAGAATTTTCCTCAAATGAATGAATTCTCGTTGTTAGCATAGTTCTAAACCAACAAACAATTTCCACATCAAAAATTTGAGTTGTCACATGTACAAACCCCAATGAAAATTAACCGGAGTATTTGGACTCCGGGTCGTCTCACGAGGAGTTGCAATGAAGTGCTTAATTATTGGCTATGAGGGTTATAAGGGGGTTTTGGTTGATTAGAGGGGCAATAAAATAAAAAGACAAGAAAAGTAAATTGAGCAAGTAATTAAAGAAAGCAAGTAATAAAGAGAGACATTCATGGCAATGGATTGAGATCATAGGCTTTCTATCCTAGTCATGCATGATTAATTCATCATATTTAGTTAACTCACAAATCGGGAGAATGTCAAACAAGATTAACCAATCATGTCACAATAATAAACGAGAATTTATCTCATTACGTCAACTCCAACGAATAGGGAAAAAGTCTAATGAGACTAGCTAATCTCAATCCAAAAGTCCTAATCAACTTACTAATTAAACTAGCAAAAGATTAGCATCAATGGAAATAATCTTCCATAAGTCCTAATCAACTCACTAATTAAATTAGCAGCATAGTAAAATTGCAAGGAATGTAAATCTACACTACTCAATTGCAATGAATTAAACAACAACAAATCAAATCAACAATAAAGGAACATGAATTATAAATTGCATTAAAGGAAAATGGAAGAACAAAAGTGCATCAACAACAAAGTAAGCAATTACAAGAATGAAATACAAAATTAAAGAGAGAAAAAGTAGAGGAACAAGAAATTGTAAAGGAAAAGTAAATCAAAGCATGAATTAAACCTAGATCTAAGAAATCCTAATCCTAATTCTAGAGAGAAGAGGGAGCTTCTCTCTCTAGAAACTAACCTACATGATGCTAAAACTACAACTAATTGCTCCCCCTTTGCTTGGACTTCAATTCTGCATGAAATACACTCAGAAACAAGTTGGAATTGGGCTTGGGCTGCTCAGAAATCGCCCCCAGCGATTTGCCTTTAAGTGGGCCAAGTAAGAGTATCGGTGCGTGCGCGCCATGTGCACGTGCGCGTCGATTGGTAAACCCTCATCCGCGCGGAAGCGGTATGTACGCGTGCGCGTCCTTGTGGAAAACCACTTTTGCGCGTGCGCGTCCACTGGTGCATTCCAAATCTTTGTTTCTTCATGCATTCTCCTCTTAGCATGCTTTTCTCTTCATTTCTTCCATCCAATACTTGCCTTATAGACCTGAAATTACTTAACAAACACATCAAGGCATCGAATGGGATTAAAGTGAATTAAAATCACCAATTTAAGGCCTAAAAAGCATGTTTTTACATTTAAACACAATTCAAGGGAGAATTACAAAACCATGCTATTTTATTGAATAAATGTGGGAAAAAGTGGATAAATCCCCCAAAATAAGGACAAAATAAACCACGAAATCGGGGTTTATCAACTGACATGAAGAAGTCGGACTAAAGCTACAAAAGTTATAAAAAGTAATCTGTAAAAAAGAGACCTGACAAGGTCCAAATAAAAACGGATTACTAGAAATAACTTCCAAAGGGACCGACATGAAGAAGTCAGACTAAAGCTACAAAAGTTATAAAAAGTAATCCGTAAAAAAGAGACCTGACAAAGTCCAAATAAAAACGGATTACTAGAAATAACTTCCAAAGGGACCGACATGAAGAAGTCGGTCCAGAAAGCTACAAAAGTTATACAAAGTAATCCATAAAAAGAGACCGGACAAGGTCCAAATAAAATGGATTACTCAAAATAACTTGGCGCGGACCGACATGAAGAAGACAGCCCAAGGCAACCAAAAGCGACAGAGTAATAAAAAGTAAACCCAAGGGATTACAAGAAATAAATCAAGAAAGGATCAACTAAGAGAATCAACTAAACAGAAGGCGTGCATCAAAAGGGAGACAACTCGACCCGAAAGGCCATGACCTCGCCAAAATCAATTTACAAACTATTTTATGAAAGAATACTCAAACAAAGAACTAGCCTAAAAACGGACACTTCAGCTAAGGCAAGAAATAAACCAAAGCACAAAGGCAATCAAAAGAGGTCAAACAACAAGACTCTAACACTCTGAAGATTCCTGGAAAGTGCTAAAGAAAGCTACAGGCAAGCATATCACAAAGAAATAAAGCTGTTACAATAAAACAGACTCAAGAGGCCACTTAGAAGTCGACCACAAGAGCTGAAGAAAATACCTTATTTTTTCCAAATAAAGTTGCTAAAAGAAAAGCAACTAAAAGTGTCCAGAGTCGGAATAGATCAAGCAGTCACAAAATAGTAGTCCAAAAGACCCACAAATCGGACCATCACAGATATGAAAACAAATAAAAACTATAAAGGATGTGAAGATTCCTCAGAAAGGATATAATATATAAGAGGAGGCTTGAAAGGATATTAAACGGATATAATATATAAGAGGAGCCTTGAACAATTGGTAAAAGAAAATCGCGAAATTAAAAAATGCAACGCTCAGAAAATGATGTAACTTGCGTACTAAGAAAGCTTTGGTTCACTAGCATAAATATACAAAAGACAAGAGTAGAGGGTCAAAAGTACAAAATAACAAGCTCCTAACTCAACCTGCAAAGCTACAGCTGGCCGAAGAATATTTACATACATATATACATAACCCGAGGTCCAAAAATACATATATAAAACCCTAATTCTCCATAAACCTCTAAGAGGTGCAAAATAACACAAGGTTTTTGGAGAGTTATACATATGAACATATATAAGCTATACATCAAAATAAAGTCCAAAAATATACTTCGCTACAGAGCTCTAGACGCCTAGCGAGGTGCCTTTGGACCTGCATATGAAAAATAACAAATATCCGTATGGAATGAGAACCGAGAGTTCTCAGCATGATAAAGGTGCCTACTAATGGGTTGAAATCGGAATTCCAACACGAAACTCACCGGCAAGTATACCGGATCGCATCAAGTAGTAATAACTCACTTAGAGTGAGGTCGATCCCACAGGGATTGATGAATCAAGCAACTTTAGTGGGTGATTAGTTTAGTCAAGCTAACATTGGTGAGTGATAATTGATGCAGCAGAAAGTAAATGACAAGAAAATTTAAAGTGCAGAAAGTAAATTGGACAGAAACTTAAAGAGCAAGAAATGTAAATTGCAGAAACTTAAATGACAAGTAATGTAAATTGTAGTTAATGTAAAGGGGAGTGGGTGCTGAAAATGAAAGAAAGCAATAGATCAAGCAACTGGAAATTTAAATTGCAGGAAGAATAAAGGAAATTGGATGTTGGGAATTAAAACATAATTGAAAATGTGAAGTGTAGTGAATTAAAGAACTCTTAGATGAGGAAATTCAACAACAGATAAACTTAATACCAAAACAGAAGTGTAGAATTGTAGAAGAATCAAAATGGAATGAAAGCTTAAATCTCAATTGTTCTCTTAGTAAAACAGAAAAGAAGAAATTGCAGGAGAAGAAGTTGAAATTGCAGAAGAGTAAAAATGAAACAGATGCCTTTTTATAAGGTTTTTATAAAATAAAAATAAAAATAAAATTTTAAACAAATTATAATTAAAATAATTTTCTAAGCTAATTGATCCTTGTGTTTTTGAGTAATGTTAATTGGGATTTGCTTGCTTTAGATTTGAAGAAGAGTGGATCAGATGTTGGCAATTGATTGAAAATGGACTATGAACACCTTCGAGGGAGCGCTCCGTGAAAAGAGAAGGCGCAGCGCTCAAATCTCTTTGTCCCAGGCTTGTTCATGGCGCTACGTTAAGTAAGTTCACGCAGCGCTTCAACCTTTGGGTGGGACTCCACTTTCGAGCCTTGGTGGCTGCAATTTGCCAATTTCTTCATGAAGTAATGGCGCTCAGTGAAGAAGAAGCAACGCAGCGCTTCATGCTTTGGGCATGGGTTCCAGTTTCGAATCCTGGCTCTCCCATTTTCTTAGCATTGCACCTTGCTTTTCTTTTTTATGAGGAGCCCGATAAAGTGAAATTAGTGAGCGCTGGGCTTCCTTTCATAGCGCTCCGTTAAATTAAGCAACGTAGCGCCCTCCTTGCTTGGTTTCCTTGTGGTGTGCCCTTCCTTTGATGAACGCTAGCTCATTCATTTGCTTGCTTCACTTTTCTTTTATTAATGCCTTAGCGAAGCACTAATTCATTGCATGAATTTACTTGGCATTGGCGTTGATTTAAATGATTCATGCACGCAAGCCTTATTAATTAATAAAGCCAATACATTAACGTTGAAGTTCTTTTGCCAATTGGCTTTAATAATATATGCTTTTATTGGCTTTATTAATTAATGCCAATGTATTAACGTAGCATTCATTCTTTAATGATCAAATGCTTTATACATGCATTAATTTTTATTAGCAATGCTAATTAATGAACTTGAGCGTTCATTCATGTAATGCCATGATTCATTGGCTTGAATGCATGCATAAGGCATATATATCATGCCATGGCTTCATGGTAATGGACATGCTTTTAAAAGCGTGGCTTAGGGCTCCAAAATGTGTTCAATCTTCAAAGCGTGCCCAAAATTCCTTTTTTTTTTAGCTTATTTTGTGCTATTTTGCTTCTTTTTCCACTTATTTCCTACAAAATTTATAAAATCAAAAGATCAAGGAAATGTATTTAAGCACAAAAGAATGCAATATTTAAGCACTAATTATTAATTTCTTGTATGAAAAAGCATAGAAAAACATGACATGATGACATGTCATCACCTACATATATAAGATATAAGGTCTCGGAAAAGGCAGAGGCAATCCTAGAACATCCGGTACTCAGATTATGAAACTTAAAAATTAAAGAATTAAAACGGTAAACCATAAGTAGGATAGTTATCTGAGGTTCTTAAGGTTCTAACTCAATCCTAACTTAATCCCTTAATTTACAATCCACTTGCTGTCTCATAAAACTCTAATTCTACAATTCACCTTCTACCTCCTCCATCCCTCTAAATTCACCAGTGCACAGACAAGCAATACAGACAAAGCAATCACAAGTAGAATTCAGATACAACAGGTAGCAAGTATAGCAAATAAGCATAGTAATTCCTAAAGTCAAACCCAAATAATGCACAATCAAACAAAGCAAATATATGCATATGATATATACCTGTCCTATGGCTGATGAGTCTCATCTATCGGTTATAAAGCCAACCCGACATATCCGATAGCTAACTCTTAACAGAACACCACAACATGGGACAGGTTTTACTCGTCTACTTAGGTAGGTGCCTCATAGGGGTGTTCACGGTGCGGTTTGGATTGGATGATTTTTTTAAAAAAATCCGATCCGATCCGATCCAATTTCAAGCGGTTTGGATTGGATTGGATTTGCGGTTTTGTAAATTAAAAAAATTAAATGCATATAACAAGTCTCAACATCGAATTTTAAATAATCAACAATGACATAACAAGTCTCAACAATATTTTAAAAAGCCAACGATAACATAACAATAGAAATAAAATTATAGGTTAGTTAAAATAAATAAATAAATAACATTTTGATCATAAAATATTTATTAAATAATAATAATAATACATGAATAATATAAAAATGTATAAAAAATTGAATATGTTATAAGTATAATTGTAAATATAATAATAAAATAATAATATTATAGCACATTATGCGGCTTAGATTGGATTAGATCGGTTATGAAAAGTAGATCCGAAATTCGATCCGATCCAACGATTTGCAAATAATAGAATCCAATCAAATCCGAATTAGTGCGTTTTAATCAGTTTTCGGTTTGGATAATATTGGATGAGCGGTTTAATTTAGATCAGTTTGGATTTGAACACCCATAGTGCCTCAAACCATAACCCGTGTAGTAATTACTCGTCTATCCATAGGCCATGACTCAGATAGGAATTACTCGTCTATGCTCGGATAGGAATTACTTGTCTACCCATAAAATCACATCTTGGATAAGGATTACTCATCTATCCTCAAAGTTTCATATCAAATGGGAATTTCTCATCTATCCACAAAATCATAAGTCAAATATGAATTACTCGTCTATCCTCAAAATTCTCATCAATTCATCATGTATACAGTGTTTTAACACTTCTCAAGCTCATACTCACCACCTCACAACCTTTTTTCACTTTCAAGTTACCTCACCTTCTTAGTTCGGCCCCCTTCACTATCATTAAAACTCAATTTTGGGGTCTTAGAAAGTAAAAAATAGAATTTTAGAGGATCAAAATCATGTTTAAAATCATAAAATACAATTTTTGCTGAAAATAGGGTCACGCGTTTGTGTGGCCCACGCGTGGACGTGCATTTTTCCAATCTTGTGTACGCAAGTACTATCTTCATGTACGCGAGATGCCCAACCTGAAAAGGTTGGTCGCATTGCGTGCAATGGTTGCGTACGTAAGCTGTGCAGAACAACAAAAGTGTTGAATGCGGCAGAATTTTCAGCTTTGCATTCCAAACTTCCGACGCTCATAACTTTTTTTATTTTAATACATTTTTCACCAGTTCTTCAAACAGCGTAAACTTCACGAACCCAATTTTCATATGAAATAAGTTTGAAACAATTTAAGGATCTGGAAGCCGAGTTATGGCTCGCCGAAGTTTGGCAAAAATAAACTTTTTACAAGAATTCTCAAACCTCTATTTTCACCAAATCAAAATCTTAAAGCTGCAGAAACCAAATATTTATACTAAACTTTAAACGCTCATAACTTTCTCTACAAAAATTTGTTTTTCTCAAACTTTATATCATTTTAAAGCTCTTGAAATCATCTTTAATTTAAAATAAAATTCATTCAACTTAAATATCTAAGGCTCAAGTTATGATACGCCAAAGTTCACCAAAAATCAAGTTTTACACAAAAACTTTAAAGTTCTCTAGTTTTTGAATTCCAAAACCAAACCAAACCAAAACATACCCAATTTCATCACAAAATACTACCACATACTACACTTTACTATTCCATTGCACTTCAATCAACTCAACCTCAATTTCACTCAATTTTTCCACCATAATTCAACAAAAAATCAATAAACTTTCATATCAAGATATCAATGTTAACAATTTTGAACAATTCAACTAATCATAAACATCATTCATCCCATCTCATCTTCAATCCTCACAATTATCATTATTCAACCCCAGTATCAATACTCAACATCATTCATTGACAACAACATCATAATCTCATCAAAATCATCACATTGAAAAAAATCATCATACATCATATCAATCTAACAATTATCAACAACCATTTCAATCCTATATCCTACGGTCTTGATGCGTGAGCATTTTATACCCTTTTTTATAGCACTTTCTAGTTTTTTTTAGTTAGATTTTTTTTCATTTTTACTATGTTTTAGTGCAAAAATCATATTTGGATGCTACTTTGACTTTTTGCATTAATTATTTAATTTTAGGTGATGTTTGGGCGAATTTGGCAAAATCTTCTTTAGAGACGAAGAAAGAATAGCAAATGCGGTCAGTCATATTCTCCGAGAATTCCAGCAAGCATATCTTGAGCTATAAAGAACCAATTGATGCAGTCTTAACGGTGTTGGAAAGCTAACTTCCAGAGCTTTCCAAAAATATATGATAGTTTATACTTCTTTTCCAGAATCACTGCCAAAATTGGATAGTTCCTCCATCCACCATAATATGAATCACTATTCGGGTGTGAGTAGTAACCCATGTGATCTCTCTCCATTATTTTTTTTAACACAAAACATCAAACAGAATTAAACGCACCATGTGGCAAACAGGAAAGTAAAGAAGAAAGAACAGAATTCTAAAAATTAAAATAAGAAAAATTAAAATAAAACTAATTAGGAACACCAAACTTAATTTTAGAAATTAAAAAAAATTACTAGTATTAAATTATTATTAATTTTTTTTAAAAAAATATAAAAAGATAAATATTAATAAAAAGAAATAAAATGAAAATAAAAGAAAATAAAATTAAAAAGAAAAAATAAATGAAGAACGAATGAAAGTTTTGAAAACAAGAAAATAAAAATTAAAAATTAATAAAAAGAAAAGAAATGCACGGAAAGAAAGAAGAAAAAAATAAAATCAAACCAAACGAAGACAGGGGGTTATGAACGAAAAGGAAGAAAACAAGGAAAATTTTTTATTTTTTTTATTTTTTTAGAGAAAAATTATTACGGAAACACCAAACTTAATTTCAAAAATTAAGAGAGAAAAAGAATTTACATAAAATAAATCAAAATAAATATTTTTTTTACGAAAAATTTTTAAAAATAGATTTTAATAAAATTAAAAATAAAACGCCTAATCTAAGCAATCAAATAACTAATAGTTGTTAATCACAGTCAATCCTCGGCAACGGCGCCAAAAACTTGGTACGGTGTTTCTACCCACAGACTAACCGGCAAGTGCACCGGGTTGTACCAAGTAATACCTTACGTGTGTAAAGGTCGATCCCACGAGGATTGATGGACTAATCAACAATGGTTAAGTGATTGGTTTAGTTAGACAAACAGAAAAGAGTGTTTTGGTATTCAAAGAGTATTAAATAGTAAATTAAGAATTTCAGAAAGTAAGCAGCAATGAGTTGGGAATAAAATATGGAGAAAACAGTTAAAGCTTCAGAGTTATCTATTTTCTGGATTGATTTTTCTTACTAACTATTTTAATCATGCAAGATTTAATTCATGGCAAACTATATGTGACTAGACCCTAAGTCCTTAGACCTTCCTAGTCTCCTCTAAAATTCATTAACTGCCAATTCCTTGGTCAATTAATTCCAATTAGAAGGTGGTGATCAAATTCCAGTTTATATGCCACAAAAACTCTAATTACCCAAAAATAAAAGGATTATATGTCACGTATCCCGTTAAGTCCAGATAATTAAAATTTAGGAGAAATTATTTTCAAGTTGTTGTTCAAGTAAAGAGCTTTTCCAAGTTTTACAAGAACTCAAATAGAAAGAGGGTCATACTTCCGTTCCACCCAAATTCATAAAATAAAGAGCAAAAACAATTCTTAAATTATAAATTCATGCATAAATTAAAATATAAAAAGCAATAAAATCAATCCATACAGATAGACGGAGCTCCTAACCTTAACAATGGAGGATTCGTTGCTCATGGAATGTGGAATATAAATTTGTATAGAATTTTCTAATGGAATCCCCCTAATGGAATGTCCTCAATAGAAGAGAAGTCTCTCCTTTTTATAACTAATCCTAATTAATTTAAAATCTAATATCTAAAATTAAGATAATATCTTTTCCTATTTTCAAATTCAAATTTGAATTTAAATCAGAATTAATTAACTACTCTGCGTCTTGTAACGTGGGAACCACTTGACTTCACTGGATCTGCGCCTAACTTGGGTGCTAAAATGGGGCCCAGAAATCACCCCAGCGGTTTCTACGTTTTCTGCACGTGGCGCATGTCACGCGTACGCGTCAATCACACGTACGCGTCGATGGCCTTTTTCGCGAGTCACGCGGATGCGTCGGTCACGCGTACGCATCGCTGAGCAAATATTTCAAATTATGCGTACGCGTCTGTCACGCGCTCGCGTCGCCATGGAAAGCTCAAAATCACGCGTATGCGTCAGTCACGTGTACATGTCGCTCCTCACTGCCATCTCCTTTGATTCTTGTGCTGCAGAAACTCCATCAAATTCCGCCGAATGCTACCTAAAATAAACAAAATTGCAAAAGACTCAAAGTAGCATCCATATTGGCTAAAAGATAATTAATTCTTTATTAAACTCAACAAATTAGATCCAAATTCACTAGGAAAAGATAGGAAAGATGCTCACGCATCACGCACCACCCCCAAAATTCCAGTACGTCGCGAACCGACGTTTGCCCTCCAGGGTTAACTAGAATGGGGGGTGCCCCTAAGCAGGACGCAGTTTAAAATACTCTCCTTTAAACCTATGGAAAGAGTCTTCAAACAGCCTAAAGATCCTCCAGTTCGGTTGATCCCGAAAAGACATAACTCTTTTTGTGCTTCCCCTCCTTAGTCGGAAGAGTACACAAAAAGAAAAATAGGAACATTTCCACTCGAGAAGGAAGTTTCAAATACTCGCAGACCAAGTCAAAGGTCCGGATGGCAATCCAACTGTTGGGATACAGCTACGACGACACCACTGAACAACGGTTGAGCAGCAACTGCACAAACTCCGAGAAGGAAAATCACACTCACAGTCGAGTGAACATGATGGATTCATAAACCCACATCTAATTGGCAATCCGAGGAGAGTCAGGGTTCATATAATAGACCTCTCGTCCGCCACAAGGAGGATGAGCTCGTACTGACGCGTTGCCTATCCACCACCACAAATTGCCCCCTCGTCACAAAGACTCTAGAGGTCCGCCTGCGTTACCCGAGATAGTGTCCCCCACACGTCAGAGGTCACCCATAATAAGTACGGGAAACGTCATCGGCCGGGACGACGGGAGCCCTAGGACCTTCACTTCTCTACCGTGCCATACCTAAAAAAAGAAGGGGGAGGGCACCATCATCAGCCCCACGGACCAAACGAAAAGAAAACTATAAACTAAAGTGCGCCCAAATGGAAGCTTAGAAGGCAAACCTCTCCCCCTCCTACTTATCATAAAACCACACTAAAAACAGTGAGACACACCCCCTAAATTCTGTACCACTGGCACTCAAAAGAGGAATCCAAAATGGAAACATACAAAAATAGGAAGCAATCCAAAAAACAAAACACATACAAGCGAAGCAGGCAATTAAGACAGAGGGAAGTAGATAGAGAAGTAGACATAGCACGAAAGGCAGGAAGGAAACGCGCGAGTCGAATGACGTTAGGACTTTTGCTAGTAAAGAATTTTATAAAGTCGCGTTGTAAGTATAGATTCTGAACCAACAGAAATCCCTTCGTACAAACGGTTTGGTTGTCACAAGTAACAAACCCTTTTAAAATTGATAACCAAGTATTCAAACCTCAGGTCGTCTTCTCAAGGAATTGCAGGGAGGTATGTTCTTATTATTGGTTATGGGTTTTGTAAATTGG
>NC_029776.3:66944614-66959174 GCF_000817695.3 Arachis duranensis | reverse complement strand
TATAAAATAAACTCTTGGCAAGATATGAAAATTCGGAAGTCCTATCCTAGTTACTCCTATGAGAATGGAATTTAATCCCACTTAGTTAACCTTTGCGTAAGCAAGGGAAAGTCAAGTGAACTAATTGGTTAGATTTCCCAAATCCTAGCCAAATCCTAAGGAAAGACTAGAGTTAGTGGAATTCTAGTTAATTAGCCAACATAACAATCAATCAGAAATAGTTGATAACTCAAGAGCTTCTAGTTAATCAATTAAAGCCAATAATGGGGAAAGCTAAATTGAAATCATAAATATCTGGAATACCTCAAGTAACATTCATTCAAAGCAGTCAAATCTAACATGGAAAATATTCATAAGCCAATTGGGCAACATAAATCAAACATAAATAAAAGCATTAAGTATCTCAAGGTAGAAGAGAAATATAAAGTAAAAGAAATATTGAACCTGATGAAGAGTTGAAATCCTAAATCATTTAAGAGAAATCCTAATCCTAAGTCCTAAGAGAGAGGAGAGAACCTCTCTCACTAAAACTACATCTAAACTATGAAAAGTAACTAATTGGCTAGCCCCCTTCTTTCGGATGCATTCCTTCACTTCATAACCTCTGGTCTATGCTTTCTGGACTTGAATTTGGGCCAAAAAGGGCTTCAGAGATCGCTGGATCGCTTTCTGTAATTTCTGGTGTGTGGCCTCTGTCACGCGTCCGCGTGGGTCACGCGGTCGCGTGAAGTTTTTCGTGTCACGCGGTCGCTTCAGTCATGCGTCCGCGTCATATGCGTTTCGCTTGTGGCGCGCGATCGCGTCAATCATGCGGTCGCGTCGATCCCTTTTTGTGCAAACCACGCGTCCGCGGTAGCCTCCCACAATTTACGTTCATTATTTCATGCATGTAAACTGTGTCAACTTACAACGGTTTACATATAAATTGAAACTATGGTTACCCACGACGGTTTACATATAAAACAAATCAGAACATGCGCATAAAAAAGTTCCAATTATTATATTTGGATAAAGTTTTCTTTCTTTTATTTTAACCAAGTCAATTGCCATTTTTTAATACAATTTGAATTGATTTAAGTTAAAAAAATCAATCAAAGTAATATAGGAAGTATTTTAAGTATATCAAGAATACTGGTGCATTAGTTATTTTAACTATTGATTTGAATTATAAAAAATATATGTAATATATATTAATTAAAATAAACTATTAAAACAACTGTACACCGGTACTTCCGGAGCACTTGAAATGTTTCCAGTAATATAATGTATATTGATACAATCTCAAATGATTTGACATGAATTTGGAATGATTAACGTATCCAAATTTTAACAAAAAAATTTGATCAAATAAATATTAATATTAGTCAAACTAATAAACAAAAAATTTAAAAATAAAAAAGATATAGCCATAGGGAGTATGGTGGAACGTAGCAGTAACTTAGAGCAGCGTAGAGTACCCCAGCCCATCTGCATTCTGCTCCCACAAGCCACCCTGCCATAGCCTGACCTCACCGACCTCGAACCCGAACCTCTGTTCCTCTCACCACCGCAACCAAGACCCAACCCATTCGATTTATTCTTGGCTATCGCACCCTTCTTTCTTTTCTCTTCTTATTCTGTTATTCATCAACGCAATACCAACCCCACACAAATCTCTCATATTTCTCAGCTATTTTTCACTGCGAAATCACCACAACAACGTTAACATGGGTTACGAAGACGATCCGTGAGTTCCTCTTCTCTTTCTTCCAAAACCATTTTCACCGTCTATCAGGGTTAGGGTTTTTGTTTTTTCCTAATTTAATTTTTTGTTTTCTGCTTTTTCAGGTACCGCGATGAGGACGGAGAATCCTTGATGGATTACGACGACATTCAATCCGATCCCGATCCGGAGCCCCACCACGACGATGCGCTCCTCGATGATTACGAGGACGAAGGAGACGGTGGCGATTGGCTACGCCGCGAGCGGTCGCAGACTCCGGTCTACGACAACGATTCGTCCAAGTCGAAGCCCAGGAAGAGGCTCATCAAGAAGGGAGACACCGGGAGGCAGTCGGTGGCGCCGGAGCTCGAAGATGAGGTGGCGGAGGATGAGTATGAAGGCGGGGCGAGGTTCGCGAGGGAGGGTTCGGAGGAAGGGAGGAAGAGGAAGAAGGGGAAGGAGGGTGGAAGTATGAAAAAAGAGAAGAGGCTTAAGGGAGAGAAGAGGTTTGCAAGTGACAAAAGTGGAAAGAGCGAGTCCAAATTTTGGAGGAATTTAAGAAAGGGGAGGAAGATGATGAAGATAAAGATTTGAGAGTTAGGGCTTTATAATTATTATTGTGCGTTTGTGTTTTTTACATGATTTGTTGTTCATCTGATAATTGGATTTCATTTTGTCGAGAGTTTTAGATGTTTATTCTATTTATTTATTTTGGTAGCTTCAAGCTGGATACTTGATACATTATGTAGTGGCTATGTATCTCAGTTGTCATGCTTGTAGCTTGTGCTTTTGCCCTTGTTGATCAGGGCTAATTGAGGCTCGAAAAGTTGTTGCTTATTTGATAACGGTTTCCATGCCTCTTTTTTTAACCCGGTTTCCATTATATAGGATGATCATGAGGGTGTTAGGAACGTGGATGATGACAACTTCATAGATGACACGGGGTTGGAAGCTGGTGGTTACTATGGCAGTGATGAACCTCGTTCTCCTGGTGATGATGCTCCCCAGGTTTGTGATTAATTCTCCTGAATTTTTTTACTGCTAGATTCCCCTGTAAGCAGAATAGCAGATCCACTGTGTTTGATATCCGTCTGATTAGGATAATGTTTTGGTACCAGTAGCATGTTGTAAACCAAAATATGTAATGGATGTAACTTAAGCTTTCTTTTCATTTCAAGCTATTCGGTCTCTGTTTATGATCTAGTTAGAGACAATTTCGTCAAGAAATCAATTATGGGATTTGTTGCATTGTTTTACTATAAAGCCTTTGACACCTGACACGTGTTGATTTTCTAGGCAGAGGAAGGTGAAGAGGATGATGAAATTAAGGATCTTTTCAAGATAGGTAAGAAAAAGAAGAAGAATGAGAGAAGTCCTGCAGAAATAGCTTTATTAGTTGAGAACGTCATGGCTGAGCTTGAGGTCACAGCTGAAGAGGATGCTGAACTTAATAGACAGGGGAAGCCTGCCATTAATAAACTAAAGAAGTTGGATCTTCTAACAGAAGTCCTCTCGAAGTAAACTGTTGATTTTCTGTAATATGAAGTTTGCTCTGGTGTTTCCTTAATATTCTATTTTACTTCTGCATATTTTCTTTGGTAACTTTCCACCAACTATTTGTCTACTTTGCAGGAAACAGCTCCAATTAGAGTTTTTGGACCATGGAGTACTAACTTTGTTGAAGAATTGGCTTGAGCCACTTCCTGATGGAAGCTTGCCAAATATCAACATACGCACGGCAATTTTGAATATTTTAAATGATGTACTGAGTTTTCACCATGATAAATATTTTTTTATTCAATTGCTCTTTCCCAGCATTATTTAGCTCCTGATTAATTGGACATGCTTTGCAGTTTCCTATTGACCTAGAGCAGTATGATAGAAGAGAACAGCTGAAGAAGAGTGGTCTTGGGAAGGTTGTGCTTCAGTTCATCCTGTGGCTAGATGCTCTATTTTTTAGCATTTAAAATGACTGTCCTTCTCTCCCCTCATTCTTCGTATATTGTCTTGACAGGTGATCATGTTCTTATCGAAGTCTGACGAAGAAATCAATGTAAATAGAAAACTAGCTAAGGAACTGGTTGACAAATGGGTAAGTAATCTGTGAAACTCTTCCTTCAGCATGTATCATTTATCTTTCCTTAAAAAATTTACTGATTCTGGAAGACATTATTATGGTATTCATTCTCTTTTTTTACAAGCTATCCATTTTAATCCAGGAGTAATTTTCCTTTCAGGAAGCCAACTGTTAAAAAGTGCTCAACCATTCTGATTTGAATTGCTCATCTTAAGCAATATTTGTTTTATGTATTGCAATATGCTGAATTTGTACAGGCTGGCAAATAAAGTAGCAGGGATGGAATCTAGAGATGGTGATCTTGATTTGGAGTTTTCACAGTAAGTCTTCGGCATTAAGATATTACTTGTGGAGCAGTGTGAACTAAGTTGTCACTGATTTGTCTTTTAGATGCTAAGTGTTTTGAATGTATAATGCAGGCCTAGGTCTGGACGGTCTTCTTCAAGGCAACATGCATCAAGGCCAGAAGCAACACCTTTGGATTTTGTGATCCGTCCCCAGTCTAAAATTGATCCAGAAGAAGTTAGAGCGCGAGCAAAAGCTGCTGCACAAGATCAGCAGAGAATGAAGGTTTGTGCTTTACCTCGGGGTGGGAGTATTTTTTCAAAGAAAAAAAAAAAACCTTGTGATTCCCTGCAATTCTTTAATTTTTTAAGTGTTTGGAGAGTATCTCGCACAAATGTAGAATACTGAGGAAGTGAATATGTAAAATAAAAATAAAAAGCAGAGATTAACTGAAGATGCGGATGTATATTCTAAAATTTGTATTTCACCACAGATGAATAAGAAGTTGCAGCAGTTGAGGGCACCAAAGAAGAAGCAGCTTCAAGCTACAAAACTAAGTGTGGAAGGTCGTGGCATGATCAAATATTTGTAGATCTGTTGACTGGTTGTGTTGTTCGCCCCACAAGCTGGATATGATTGCCTTCGTTATAAAGGAGCAACCAGGGACTGCTTCCTTTGCAGACTGGTGTTCTGTGGTCTGAATTTCAAGTTTGGCGGGTTGCTGTTAAAATGCTCTCCGTTATCCCTGTGCGTTTGTTGTGTATTCATCAATTGCATAAATGATTCCCCCAAGTATGGGATTGTGGTGCACATGCTGTTAATTGTTGTTTAATAAATAATAATCAAGCCTCGGTTTGTCATCTCAGTTCAATGGCTCTGGAGTCTGTACTGCATCCGTAGTTAGTTAGTTAGCTAGGATGTGTTTGGATCTGGCTTTTTTAAACAAAATATTTTATTTTATGGGAAGAATTTTTTATCAGGAAATGTAATTTATATTCGGATGAAAAATATAAGAAATTCTTAGCATGTAATCTTTTTAGGTAAGAACACAATATGAATGAGGGCTTTGTCTTAGGTGGGAAAAGGTATATTAAGGATCTTGGTGGTCCAAATAAAAAAATTAAAAAATAACATAGTAAATTACTTAAGTACCATCATCTTCTCCCTCTTGTTTTTCTTCATAATAATAACCACCATCACGCCACTTGGTGTATCTTTGTTTTTCTTTCTAACAATAGCAATCACCACAGTACTTACAGGTTACAACCAACATTATTAACAATATTATTACTAATTATTGTTTTTTCCGTTTTATATTGTTAGGACAAGGTTTCTTCGCTCAATTCCAACGCTCCACAATCATAGATTTTATAAATTGGTTTGAGATAAAAATAGTGGTAAAAAGTAATTTCTATACAATTTTAACACCAAACTGAACTGATCTTTGATGACTAGGATGTGCCTTGTTAAATGGTAACTAATATACAACTTCAATGACTTGCTAGTTGCCACTTCATAGATCCAATATGTTGTGTTCTAGACTAAACCGCAATAAACGACGAATTCACTTGGTCAAAAGTGCTATGGATGCTTCATACCCATGATAAGTAAGTGATGCATGTTGTTTTTTATAGGAGCTTCTATTTTTGCTTCAAATTTTACATTAATTAGAGAAAAATATTCATAATTATATCTAATTTACTATCAGAAGAGAAAGATAGCAAAGTGGATGATAGGATAAAGAGGGAACAAATTGAGAAAAAGGAATAAAAAAGTAAAATCAAAATTTTACAAATGTTGAATAATTTATTTATATTATTATAATTTTTAATATATAATAATCATTTAATCTAAACCATTCATCACTATTTTCTAATGGTTAATGTACAAGATATCTCCGATACGGGTTGAGAGATGGATCCAGAACTTGTGGGTCGAGGCGGATGCCGGATTATTTGACTGGAGCAATGGGGGGAGGTACCTGCAAAGACACTCCGACGCTCAAGTCAGAATGGATCTGAAAGGTATAAGGTGTGAGGAATAAATGAATACCTAGGGACCTGGGTCCTCTATTTATAGGTGATGGTGAATATCTTATCTTTTCTTATTTGGCTAAGATAAGGGAGACGTTTGAATTATCTTATCTTATCTTATTTGGCTAAGATAAGAGACACGTTTGAATTCGAAAGTTGGTCAGGAGCTCTAGTGGGTCGGTTTCGGGCCTTCTAGAAGGACAGAGTGGGTCGGACCCGAATAACTGGGTTCGGGGACCGTTCTGGGTTATAGATCCGTGGGCCGGATCTGTAACAGTTGTCCCCGGAGCGAGAGAGTGAGGGTGCTCGGTCTCATCGCTAGAGGAACCTTTTCCTCGCCGTTGTGGTTTGGCAAGGAGATCGTTGTTTGGTCGTCTCATCACATGCCGGGTTTGATGACCGTTTCGAAGAAGGGCCCGGAGATCGGGTTTGGAACAGTTGCCCCCGGAGCATGAGAGTGTGCTTTCTTGGTCTCAATGTTAAGTCGTTTGGAGGGTCCAATTCTCTGTAGTTTGGGAGACTGTGAGGGGTCTGAAAAGGGCGTAACGTTATCCTGCACCAATTGGTAGGATGTTGGTCAGTCTGGCTTTACGTGAGTTGGAAGACCGTCAGCTCATGCTTGTTTTGTGTGGCCTTTTTTGGGCCGTTATTTTGAACTTATTTTAGACCTCTTAGTGGGACGATTTCAAGACTTTGTTTATTTAGCTTATTTGGAATTCCGTTTTTGTTGGCTTTGCGGGTGATCGATTCATGAGTCACTATTTTTGTTATTTGGATATCCGTTTTTTTATTTGGATATCCGTTTTGTTGGCCTCGGGTTGATCGATCCCTGGGTAGCCATTTACTTATTTGGATATCCGTTTTGTTGGCTTCGGGGTGATCGATCCCTGGACAACCATTTTTTGTTATTTGGATACCTGTTTTGTTATTTGAATATCCATTTTGTCGATCTCGGGGTGATCGATCCCTGCGTAGCCGTTTATTTATTTGGATATCCGTTCTGTTGGCCTCAGACTGATTGATCCCCGGGCCACCATTTTTTGTTATTTGGATACCCGTTTTGTTATTTGGATATCCGTTTTGTTGGCCTCGGGGTGATCGATCCCTGGGTAGCTGTTTACTTATTTGGATGTCCGTTCTGTTGGCCTCGGGGTGATTGATCCCCGGGCTGCCATTTTTTGTTATTTGGATACCCATTTTGTTATTTGGATATCCGTTTTGTTAGCCTAGGGGTAATCGATCTCCCGGGGTAGTCGCGTTTAGTTTGTGCCGTCGGACGGGGCAATGCTTTTGAAAAAAAGAATTTCATTTGTGGTTTGGGCCTCATTAAAACCTCCCGATGTGGATAGGAAAGAGTGCCTGGAAGGATGTTTCTACGTATTGTAGCGCCGTAAGTTGGCGCAATTTCAGGATCTTAGGAGTTTGGTCTCGTCTAGTCTTTTTTTTGCTTACCGTCTTGATTTGGTAGGGACCCTCCCAATTGGGCGTGAGCTTTCCCTTCTCCGGGAGTGGGTGCACCGATGTCGTTTTGTCGTAAGGCGAGGTCTCTTGGTCCGAAGTCTCGTCGTATCGTGCTGCCATTGTACCTTAGACTTATTCTCTGTTTTAGGGCTAGCTCCCGTAGGTGTGCCATGCTCCTAACCTTGTCTGCAATGTCCCACTCTGCTTCTTTGTCGTTTCCTCCCATGGTTCTATGCAGACTTTAGTCTTGGCGTGCATCGGAGTTGGTGAGGAAGATGCCTGCCGCGTCTCGGGATCTCTTGCGGAGGGCCGAGCTGGTGTTCTCAGACTCTATCACGACTTGCCGGTCTCCGTGTATTGTGCGATAGTGCTGTCATCGGCTTGGAACTTCATGAGTAAGAATTTGGTGAAGATGACCGCCGAGAGATCATTAATGGTCTTTCTCCCGAGGATGATGTGGCGGTGGAGTTCTTGAGGACGATAAATTCTGAGAGGATGGTCTTTCTTTAGTTCCCGGCTCCGATGTTGAGGGGAAGTGTGATGGAGCCGTCCGATTGAAGGAAGTTATCCCCAAGCCCGGTTACCCCATTACGGTGGGTTTATAGGTTTTTGTTTCGGAGCCTGAGTTTGTCAAAGGCTCTCCTGAAGAGGATGTTAGAATCCGCTCCAGTGGCAACCAGTATTCTCCTAACTAGTCCTGTTTCGATCTTTGCTGAGATGATGAATGGGGCATCTTCCGCCGAGGTGCCGTGTTGGCAATCCTCGAGGGGAACGTTATTGCTTCAGTGGTGATGAGGTTTGGGGCTTGGTTTCTTACTGCCAAGACTTTAAGGTCCTTCTTTAGCGCTGATTTTGACTTTTTCGGTGTATCCTTGCCTATAATGACGTTTACGACTATGGTCGGGTCCGTTTCTGGGCTTTCCCGGTGGGATTGCCTTTGTGTCCTTGGGTTGCGTCCTTCACGTTCTGGTGACCTGTCCCTTTCTGTGCATTTCGGTTCCCTGATGATCTTGGTGAACTCAGGGAGCTTACCGTCTCGTATGGCTTGCTCCAGAGCGTCCTTTAAGTCGAAACAATCTTATGTTCTGTGCCCGTATCCTCGGTGGTTGTCGCAATATAGGCTTTTGTTGCCACCTGTTCGTTCCTTAAGTGGCCGGGATTTCGGGAGAATGCCTCGGTCTGCTATTTGGTGGTAGATCTCAGTGATGAAGGCTGTCAAGGGGGTGTAATTTGAGAATTTCTCGACTCTGGGGGGTCGGTTTGCATTTGCCAGTTTGGGATGTTCCTTCTCGTTTTCTCTTGGTGGGGGGTTTTGGCGAGGTGTCGTGCTGCCGTTCTGCCGTTTGTTGGAGCCACGACTTGGCTTACCTCCTCATCATTTATGTATTCCTTAGTGATGCTCTGGATCTCGTGCATAGTCCAAACTGGCTTGGTGGTGAGATGCTTTCAGAAATCCTCATTCATGAGCCCATTGGTCAGAAAGAGGCTTGTGACCGAGTCCGTGAGTCCATTGACCTATAGGCATTCGTCGTTGAATTTGTCCAGGTATTTCCTTGTGGACTCGTCCTGTCTTTGGGCAACTCCTAACAAGCTGATAGGGTTGTTTGGCTTTGGTGATTATAGTGGTGAACTGGGCCATAAATTTCCTGGAGATATCGTGGAAGTTGGTTATGGACCCGTTTGGGAAGGCATTGAACTATTTGATTGCAGGTCCAGCAAGGGTTACCGGGAAGGCTCTGCATCGGACCACGTCAGCGGCCCCTTCTAGGTTCATCCTGGCCTCGAAGGCCATCAGGTGTTCCTGGGGATCTTTGGTTCCCTCATATTTTATGTCCATGGACTTGTCAAAGCCCCTGGAGAGTTTTGCTCTTAGGATCTTCTCCGTGAAGGGGGTGGCCCCCATTATCACGTGCTCGCTTCTTATGTTCTTGGCTTCCCGATGTCGTCAGTCATCCTCTGTGTAGCGTCAGTGTCCTGGGTCGCGAGAGACGCTGCGATCGTGCCTTTTGCCGTGCGGCGACCTGTGGCGAGATGTTGACCTGGAGGTACCATGGCTTCCACTTTCCGTGTGGTGCCGTTCCTTGGTAGTAACTTGGCTTTCTAGGTTTTGCGCCCTGAAGCACAGCTCTTGGATTATCTGGAACGCCTTCTCTCCCATGCCGTCGGGTGGCCGGGCTTTAGTGGAAGGACGATTGTTCTCTCTTGGTTGTTGCTGGGTTGGGGTTGGTTGGCGATGTGTCGCGCTTGTTATCCTCCCGTGGGTGGGAGGAGTGTTATCTTAGAGTTTAGGAGTTAGGCTCTATGGGTTTGGGTTGGAGTGTTGGCTGGAGCTCCTTGAGGTTCTCTGTCATGCCACGACGATTTGACAGTCCCCTGCATCTGTGCAAGAACCTTGAGAACTTTCTTGATCTCTTGGCTCCTAAAAGGTCTGAGCTTGGCCACGGTGGTAGTGTTAATGAGGTCGTTCATGTTGAGCTTCCTTATGAATTTTTAGTAAAGTTCGAAGGGGAATCATGGCGATAGAGTTGTCATAGGTGAGGCGGCGGATGGCAGAGGTTTGGAACCTGGTGTTGAAGGAGGTGACCTCGTGGGTTTGGAGGAAGAGCTTGAAGAGTTCAAAAGAGGAAGCAACCACGATGGGCATGGAGCCGAAGTAGAGGGAGAAGATGAGGCCATGGCGCTTGGAGAGACGGATGAGGGAGTGGTGAATGAGAGGGTCCAAGAGGTGGAGGTGTCCCGCTAAAGGGAGGCGAGACTTTGGGCTTGGAGGATTTGAAATTTCACCGTTGGAGCAGGGCGAAGGTGCATAATGAGTGTTATCACTAAGAAGCTGATTGCAAGTCGAATAAATATTGTTCCTTTGGGATTTTGCCGTTGGAGTAGGGCGAAGGTGTGTTATCACTAAGAAGGTGATGCAAGTTAAAGAAACATTATTCCTTTTTGCTCTCAATTACAAGCAAGAAATCAAGTGAGTGAGTTTGAGGATTGCTCTTCTGGGTTATTCGCTATGCCGCCATGACGTTGCAAATTCTCCACAAATGGCACCAATGTACAAGATGTCTCCGATACGGGTTGAGAGATAGATCCAGAACTTGTGGGTTGAGGCGGATGCCAGATTATTTGATTGGAGCAATGGGGGGAGGTACCTGCAAAGACACTCTGACGCTCAAGTCAGAATGGATCTGAAAGGTATAAGGTGTGAGCAATGAATGAATACCTGGAGGGACCTGGGTCCTTTATTTATAAGTGATGGTGAATATCTTATCTTATCGTATTTGGCTAAGATAAGGGAGACATTTGAATTATCTTATCTTATCTTATTTGGCTAAGATAAGAGAGACGTTTGAATTCGAAAGTTAGTTAGGAGCTCTAGTGGGTCGGTTCCGGGCCTTCTAGAAGGATGGAGTGGGTCGGACCCGAATAACCGGGTTCGGAGACTGTTCCGGGTTATGGATCTATGGGCCGGATCCGTAACAGTTAAGATAAAAGATTCTATTTGGACCACTAAGATTCAAATATACTTTCACCACCATAGAACCAGCCATCTTGTTAATTTTTTTGACGCAGTGATAGATTAAAATAAAAGGCACCTTTTGCTGTCTTGAAAAAAACTACTTTTATGAAAAAAAGGATTGTTTTCAACCCAAATTTTCTAAATAAAAAATATTTTTTTTTCTTAAGAAGAAAGAATTCTAGGTTTTGGACTTTTTTATTACGCGATTTGTTTTTTGAATTCAAGTTTAATATTAAGTTACAAAATCCAATATTCAACTGCATTTCTTTTTAAAAGTATTTGAGGTTTACATGGAGGTGGAACAATAGTGATTCTCTTTAAATTGATCGCATTAGGTGCAGTAGTTCTACCTTTATCCCAATAAATTTACAACCTACAAATACAAAGATTAGAATACTTGCAAGTACAATAGAGCTTATTAATAGCAAGTGATACACTTTTTCCTTGAGCATGACAATAATTGTTGCACAAAACGAAACCATCATGCAGACCACCAATAAAAAGAGAGCAAGCAATGATATTGTATCAATAGTGATCCTTTTCAAATTGAGCGTATTACATGTGGTGGTTCTAGTTTTATCACAACAAATCTATAATCTACAAATACAACGATTGGAATACTTGCAAGTACTATGGCACTTATTAGTGATACGTTTTTCCTTTGAGCATCACAACAAGTGCTGCACGAAATGTAAGTATCATTCAGGCCACTGATAGGAAGAGAGCAAACAAAAATAATTGAAATCAATTTTTTTTCTCTAAAATTAGAGTTTTTTCCCTCATCCTTCTCCCTCTCCCTTTCCCTCTTCCTCTCCCTCTCCCTCTCTTTCTCTCTCTTTCTCTCATTTATTGACTCATTCTATCTTTCTTATATAATTATCAATAACTAATTATATTAAAATATTAAAATTAACTAATTTAATAACCAAAATATATTACATGACACTCTCTTATTAAAATTAAGAGAAAATATTTTCCTTCAAAAAATTAATAAACTCCCTTCTTAAATTCTCTTATCTACCTCTCTCCCTTTTTCTATTTCTCTCTACTCTTTTCACTATATATATAATATTTTATGTTAGTAATTTGACAAAACAAAATGTGTCCGTAGATATTTTTTCATTACAATTAAAAAAAATATTTCTTTCTAAAATTAACAAACTCTCTCTCTCTCTCTTTCTTCTTATTTATCTTTTTCTCTATTTTCTCTCATTCTCTATTTTTCTCTACCTTTCTGTTCTACAAAAAAAATAATATAATTTAAATTAAAAATATTATTATTATATGCTTATAAATATTTTTATGCTCATATCTAATTATATTTTTATATATAGAGAGAAAAAATATTATTTTTAAATAGTAAGCATAAAAATTCATTATTTCTATTTGTGCAATAGACTTAACACCTAATCAAATGTAAAAGTATATACATTAAATTCTTTTAAATTTTAGATAATGAATGTCAAAATTAATTATTAGTAAAAAATTAAACTTTTTCACATGAAAATAATAACTAAAAATCTTATAAATTGATTTTTTTTATCTATGGAGATTTTGGTCTTTTTAGCCGACGGAGACTTTTGTCCCCTACGACCTTTTTGTAAAAGTAATTTTATTCTATAAATTTTTCGTGTTATAATCTATAATGTCATGACAAAACCGATAAAATTTTAAAAAAATTATATTCCTGTAATATTATTATGAATAAAAATACTAGTATTATATAATCTTATCTTTTATTTGAAAAAAGAATAAGTAATTGCCTTATATAAATAATTAAACTCAAAAGCAAGTAACAACCCTAAAATTGAAAAAAAATATTATTATCAATCACTTTTTGATTAAATCAATTTCCAAATCTTTAATTTTTTTTCTTTTTTTAAATATTTTTCCTCTTAATTTTCACACCTGTTATACTATATATAAAAATACTTTAATATTAATAATAACTAAAAAAATCTCTATATATTATTGTACATATATAAAAATAAATTATTTTAAAATTTATTTATTTTCTCACTTTTTTTACTTATTTAAACTTAATAAAATTAGTTAATAATGTGATTTCTTTAATAAAATCTTGACTTTCAATTTTCGTTTTACATTAAGAAATATATCTTTTAAAAAACAAATTTAAATCAATTTTTTATTAGAAGACAGGCAGTCGTAGAAGAGCTTGTTTCATAATCAGATCAAGAACTAAAAAATAACTACCAAAAATAACAAATCCCACATTATCATTCTTTAAATTCATAGCTGCCAAGAACAGAATCCTTTATCAAGCCATTTCTCACCTCAACCTAAGTCCCTGTCTCTGCCTGTAAGCCTTCTTTGCTTTCAACTCATATGCTTCTTTATTGGCTTTCATCTCTAGTTTTATCACAACAAATCTATGTTCTACAAATATAATGATTGGAATACTTGCAAGTATCATGGCACTTATTAGCAGCGGGTGATACGTTTTTCCTTTGAGCATGATAACAAGTGCTGCACAAAACAAAACCATCATGCAGACCACCAATAAGAAGAGAGCAAACAATGATATTGCATTTGCTACAATGAAGACGGTAAATGCCTTGTCATGCAGGAACATGGGCATACATGTGTTCTGGTTGCCGCAAAGAAGATTGTGATGATACGAGTACCAACAATAGTGAAAGCACCAGCTGTGTTTTGACCCACTTCTCCCCTGCTTTCGCCAGTTCTTGATGTTGTTCTTTAAATACTTGGCTTTTTCCAGCATTGTTCTTGCAGCTCCGATGCACCAAGAAGAACAACTCTTTTTCTGCTGGCACTTCAGAATTTCATAAACCTTACGATGTGTCTTTTTCTTTTTATATATTTCCTTGATTCCTATGAGATATTCAATGAAATCAATTCTTTAGAGACTTAAGTTGTTGCACAACATAAAGCTAAAAATAAAAATTTAACAATTTTAATAGTATTGAATTTTGAATGAATAAGCCAACGAATACAAGCAGCTGATCTGAAAAAAAAAAATGTTCTAATACTTGACATATATTTTTTTTTTTTTCATTAAGCTATTTCATTGAGGGATATTATGCTGATAAAACACATCATATAAATTATGAAACGCTAATTCAAAGACGTAAATTGAAAATTTTCTTTTCCTAAAAATATATAATAACAAGAATTACGTACCCAAAAGTTGGACAAGAAAGAGTTCCTATAATGATATCAGGTATGTCTAAAATAAGCTCAACATTTGTGTGTTTATTGAATGTGCCACGTTTATATAGACCATTAAATTTTATTAAATTAAAATCAAAAGCTAATATAAAAGAAGAGTATTGATGGACTCTAATAAATACAGAATATCCCAGTACATAAATAAATGCTTTAAATGATAATATTTTAATACATAATATATATTTTAAATGACAACAAAATCTTTTATTTTTAAATAATTAATATAAAATATATAACTAAAAAATATTTGAATATCTTTTATTTATTAAAATTAATCA
>NC_029776.3:66934885-66944339 GCF_000817695.3 Arachis duranensis | reverse complement strand
TATAATAATATATTTTTTAAATAGTTAGTTAATAAATTTTGAATATAATAATTTAATTATTTGTCAAGTAATATAAAATAAAATTTTAATTATTTTATATTTTTATGTTACAGTTTAAAATTTTATTTTAATATAATTTTTTAATATCATAAAAAATTTTTGCATAATAATTAATCTTATTGAATAAAGAATACTCATATTTTTGTATTTATATGTTTTGTATTTAATTATTTAAAAATAAAAAATTTTGTTGCTATTTAAAGAATTATGTATTAAAGTATTGTCATCTAAAATATTTATTTATGTACTATGATATTCTGTATTTATTAAAGTCCATCAATACTCTTTTTTTATATTAGCCTTTAATTTTAATCTCATAAAATTTAATGATCTATATAAATGTGGCACATTTAATAAGCACATAAATGTTGAGCTTATTTTAAACATACCCCATGATATCGAATGTTAATTGATTTAATTAAGAAAAAATAATTTTTTTGGTTTTAATTTTAGGCAGTTCAATTTAATATGCGTTCTTTTGTTTGTTTTTTGTTGTATGTGATGTAGTTTTGACCAGGCATAATTTAACTCAATTTAATGAGAAAAGAGTGCATTCTATAAATACATACCTGCAAAAGCTTCCATAGATATTCCTAAGTCCAAGGAAACACTTTATACGATCTCAACGTCTATTTTCAAAACTGCAAATGAAAGCAGAATTAGGAAGTAGTTAGGTGAAGAATACTTATATTCTTAAAGAAGAATACTTTTAATTAATTTGGATTGGTCAAATGGTCAACTCTTTCCTCTGTTTAAGTAAGTGTCAGGGATTTAAATTTTATCTTATGCATACAGTAACTTATTAGCTAATAATAGACTTTTAAATAAAGTTCAAATTTACCACGAATTAGTCCAAAGAAATGTACTTCTTCCACGTGCATTTTACATTATCAAATTATATCTATTCCCAATATATATAAGGTAGAAACTTAGGTGCAATCAACTTTACTTGAAGTTAATATCTGAGTTTTAGCTATATATAATAATGATACTTATATTAGTGATTACAAAGAGCTTTATTGTGTAGTGTACGTGAGTAGGAGTATGTTTGTATGACCTAAAAAAAAAGTAAAACATTGTGTTTGTGTATGATTTCAAAAAATTGATTTTACAAATTAGTTTTTCTATGCAATTAAAATGGTTAAAAGCTGACTTTAAGAATGTTCAAAAATCTCTTTTTCAAAAGTGTTTTTGGTTATTTAATAAAATTTATACAAATATAGTTAAAAATAATTGGCAAAATATTCTGAAACTAAAGCACTCAAAATTTCATTTCAGATTTAAATAAATTAATTTCGCAAAACAGGAGTTTGAGTAAATGTAAGTGAAAATTATTACTAAAATAACTTAATAAATTAATAGTTCTGCTATATATACAAGTTTTTTTGGCAAATAAGTGCAACTAAGTTGGTCAAAACCTAACAAAAACTAACTTCTGATTAGAGTGCGTATAAACATACGCTCTCCCAATTGTTAAATAGCGCGAAAATCATTATGAAAAACGGTTCTTCTTTCTTGATCAAAACCGCAATGCTCATAATTCAAATCAGGCTCAAAATCTCTCAAAATCGTCGTAAAAAGTAAAAAAATTTTCAAAGCAAAGTTCGAAATCTTCATCAAGAAACATAGAAAGATAACACGAAATATTATTGAAGGTACTATTTGCTAATCATTCAGTTTTCTCACTTTTCTTTTTCTCATTTTGATTATGAAACACTACATAGTGATATTTATGTTTATTTAGTAGATTTATTTTGTGTTCTTGCATTGAAGTGCGTATTATTATTCTCATTATATGCTTCATTTGGTGATAACTGTATTAGAACAGTGTAAAAATGTTACGTTTAGTTTAAGCTATATTTGCATGTGTTTGAGGGATTTGCATCTGTTTTTGTCCATTTTTCAGGAATTTTCTTCATTGATTTGTTGGAACAATCTATAGAATTTGTTGTACTACTTCTGGTATCATTTTATGCATGTTTGATTGAGTTGCATATTTTTTTGACTTCACATTGTATGATGTAATAAAAAAATAATAGCGGTGTATTTGGTTTGCCTTTTGGTATATTTCATGTGAATTAAAGTGTACCTGATACTGTTGTCCTCTTTATACTCTAACTAGATAACAAAATATTGTTCTTGTGCTTCTGATATTATTTTGTACATATTTGAGTGATTTGTACATGTTTTTGTCCATTTTTTAGGACTTTTGTTCATGAATTTGTTGTAACAATCCATAGAATTTTGTTGTAGTGCTTCTAGTATCATTTTATGCATGTTTCACTGAGTTGCATGTCTTTTTGACATCACATTGTATGATGTAATAGAAAAACAATAGCGGAGTAATTGGTTTGTGTTTCAGTGTATTTCATGTGAATTGAGGTGCACTTGGTGTTTTTATCCTCCTTTTCTTGTAACTAAATTATTGAATTTTGTTATTGTGCTTCTGGTGTCATTTTATGCATGTTTGATTAAATTGCATGTCTTTTTTTTTATCTCACATTGTGTGATGTAATCAAGAAATAATAGCGGTGTATTTAATTTGTCTTTCAGTGTATTTTATTTGAATTAAGGTGCATTTGGTGCTCTTGTTACCTATTAACCTTTTTTTTTAAATTTTGTACAGAAAAAATGACAAAAAAGCAAGCACCAAAATATAATGTAAGCATATATATGTTTGAACAACTCATTTTTTTGTATAAATATAGTTTATTTACATGATTTTCATTTATTTACAAAAAAAATCATAATTTGAGATGCTCCACAAGATTTATTCATGATAAATTCCACAACATGAGCAATGACAAGAAAGCCATTGTTCAAGAACTGGAATTAGGTGGTATGATGCATATCCCTCCCATAAATGTGCCACATAAGCTCTAGAAAGAATTAACATATTCATTTGATTTATACAATGACACACTGGACACACGGTATGGTATAATCAAGAGCACCCAGAAAAATATAGCAGTTGCCCTTGACTTGACTGTATCTTGTAAAAATCTATTTGTAATATATTTTGTAAATCAAATTCGGTGTATTATCAAATTATTTTTGTGTTATTAAAATATTTTTGTTGCTTTTGCAGGGCCACGCTATCCAGCCAAAATTGATTTTCAAGAACTTAGTTAGAAGAATAAGGAAGTTGTTAGAAACTTCCAAGGCAAGACTTTGTCAAAATTGACAAGCTCTATGATGGAGGTGAGTGTTAATGGGGAGGAAAATCGGCTGAAATTCAAGAGGACATTCATCCTCTACATTCAGATGTGCTTCAGGTTGCTGACAATGATAAACAAAGTTTCTCCGATTCACATGTCGCCTGTTCTTCACGTGGATAGAATTGGTGTGGTCATATACTCAACTTCCTCATTAAGGGCATCAGGGAGCACACATTGGAAAAGAAATATGCTGTTAATGGCTGCCTCTTTACTCTGATGATTGTATATTTTATGAATCCACACACAAAAATAAGTCGGTGCATGCAATTCCTGGACCACCATCGGTGCAACATTGGACCGGAGAGTTGCTGGTGGAAAGAATACAAGCTAAGATTAAGGATGATATGGTAACTCAACAGAATTCTTTCTTTAATTTTGGTGTACTTGTTTTAAATTTATTGTGTAAACAAATATTTTTTTTGTTTTAGGGCATTGTGAAAAGAGCATAGCTGAGAAAACAACCAAAAGAAAAAATGAAGAGAGAAAGAAAGGAAGAAAAGAAAGAACAAAATAAGTCACAAAAGAAGAAGAGTATTTTTTCGAAAAGTGAAAGTGTTGACGAGTCTGAGTCTGATTTTGAACATGACTTAGAGGAGACACCAAAAAGAAGAAAACTACCTAAAATAATAGCAAAGAAGTAAGTATTATTTTTTGGTGTATTTTATAAATTCTATTGTGCTTATTTGCCTGATGACTGTTTGCTTTTCCAGGATGGAATCCAAAAAAAGGAAGCACGTTATTGAGGATTCATATTTAGAGAAAGAAACTGAATCTGATGATGATTAAGATTCAAAATCTATCATTGTAATGCTATATTTTACTTTTTTGTCAAAATTTTATTTATTAACATAATTTTTTGCATGTATTGTCAAAAGTGAAGAAAGCAAGGAAATCAGAAAAAGAAGTTTGACCAAAAAAATTCACAAGCCTGCAAAGAAGTAAGTATTATTTTTTGGTATATTTTATCAATTTTATTATGTTTATTTGGCTGATGATTGTCTGCTTTTGTAGGATAGAATCCAAAAAAAGGAAGCACATTATTGAGGATTCATCGTCCGAAAAAAAAATTGAATTTAGATGATAAGTAAGATTCAAAATCTATCATTGTAACGTTATATTTTTCATTTTAGTCAAAATTTTATTTATTAACGAAATTTTTTGCATGTTTTGTTAGAAATGAAGAAAGCGAGGAAAAAATAAAAAGAAGATTAAAGAAAAAAAATCAAAAGCTTGCAAACAAGTAAGTGTTTCTTTTGGGGGTATTTTGTCAATTTTATTGTTTTTATTTACCTAACGATTGTTTGCTTTTCTAGGATTGAATCTAAAAATAGGAAACATGTTATTGAGGACTCATCCTCCCAAAAAGAAACTGAATTTGATAATGAGTAAGATTCAGAAACTGTCATTGTAATGCTATATTTTTTTCATTAAAATTTTATTTATTAACAGAATCTTTTGGATGTACTATCAGAAGTGAACAAATGCAAGAAATAAGAAATACAAGATTGAAGAAAATAAATGATAAGCTTGCACAAGAGTATGTGGTGCTTTTCCGTGTATTTTTTCAATTTTATTATATTTTTTTGCCTAATGATTGTTTGCTTTTTCAGGATACAGGAAAAACCACTGATAATCCAAAAACTAGGCTCCACTGTAACACCCTACCATACAGAGCCTTATGCTTAAGTTGTAAAGCAGAGGTGGCAAGGTATTACGACCTCTAAAAGTAAAATACGTACATAAATATAGTTGAAGAAATTCACAACCAGGAGCCTTGAAAGAAGGTTTAAACAAAAACTGTAAAAATAAAATGTATCGTGCACGGAAAAGCGCAACTGGATAAAATGTAAACTACACAATAAGACATGGAGGATAAAAATACAAAATAGTAAGCTTCTGACTCAGTCTGCGAAGTAAAGACTGGCCAGAGTATAAGTGTGTATATACATACATATAGTTATAACCCAAAGGAATCCCCAAATACAAATAAACGACCTGCTTCTCCATCGTCGACCTCAAAAAGGGACATAGTTAGCTATATATACATATAAGAGAATTTGAAATCATAAATACATCATATGATATCAAAATATAAAATCCCAAGATAGACTTTGCTTGCCAGGAATCTCAGACGCTCACTGGTGTGGTAATTTACAACCCACAAACTAACCGACAAGTGCACCGGGTCGTACCAAGTAATACCTCAGGTGAGTGAGGGTCAATTCCATGAGGATTGATGGATCAAGCAACAATAATTGAGTGATAGACTTAGTCAGGCAAACAGAAAGTAATGTTTGGGCAATATAAAAGACATTAAACAATATAAAGAATATTGAAGGAAGGCAAGTAAATAAATTGGGAAGTAAATATGGAGAAAATAGTTAAGGTTTCAGAGTTATCTATTCTTCCGGATTAACTTTTCTTACTAACTATTTTAATCATGTAGGATTTAATTTATGGCAAACTATATGTGACTAGACCCTAATTCCTTTGACCTTTCTAGTTTCCTCTAAAATTCATTAACTGCCAATTCTTTGGTCAATTAATTCCAATTAGAAGCTGCATGATCAAATTCCAGTTTATATGCCACAAAAACTCTAATTACCCATAAATAAAAGGATTATATGTCACGTATCCCGTTAAATCCAGATAATTAAAATTTAGGAGAATATGTTGTCAAGCTGTTGTTCAAGTAAAGAGCTTTTCCAAGTTTTACAAGAACTCAAATAGAAAGAGGGTCATACTTCCGTTCCACCCAAATTCATGAGATAAAAAGCGAAAACAATTCTTAAATTATAAATCCAGACATGAATTAAAATAGTAAAAGTAATAAAATCAATCCATACAAATAGACAGAGCTCCTAACCTTAGCAATGGAGGATTAGTTGCTCATGGTTTAGAGAAGAAAATAAGGATTCTGATAAAATATATTTTGGTAGTCTGGAATGGGGGATTCTCCAGTTAACTAATGGAATCCTCCTTTTTATAACTAATCCTAATTAATTTAAAAATCTAAAATTAAAATAATATCTTTTCCTATTTTAAAAATCAAATTTGAATTTAAATCAGAATTAATTATAGCAATCAGCAAGTCTTAAATTGATGGATGGGGACCACTTGATTCCTTCACTCTGCAGCCTCTGATCTGTACTTTCTGGGCTGAAAACTGGGTCAAAAGCAGCCCAAAAATTGCCCCCATCATTTTCTGGATTTTTTGTACGTGGCGCATGTCACGCGTACACATCGATGGTCTTCTTCGCGTGTCACGCGTACGCGTCAAGTACGCGCACGCGTCACTGAGCAAATCTTCAAATCACACGTATGCGTTAGTCACGCACATGCGTCGCCATGGAAAGCTCTAAATCACGCATACACGTCAGTCACGTGTACGCGTCCCTCCTCGCTGCCATCTTCTTTAATTCTTGTGCTACAGAAACTCCATAAAATCCAGCCGAATGCTACCTAAAATGAACAAAATTGCACATGACTCAGAGTAGCATCCATATTGGCTAAAAGATAACTAATTCTTTATTAAACTCAATAAATTAGATGCAAATTCACTAGGAAAAAATAGGAAATATGCTCACGCATCACAACACCAAACTTGAATTGTTGCTTGTCCTCAAGCAACCAAAACTAATATAGGCTTAGGATGTCAATTTGCATGAGGATGATAGTTCGATTAAGCCCATGTCTCTTCTTATAGTGGGGTTTACAACTGCAATCCTAAATAGTTTTGGCATCTCACTCTCCTTTGAATCAGAAGAATGTTATTGTCATATGGAATTAGAATCCGGATAATATTATGAATTCTCTGATCTTTTGTAGCTCAATTTAATCCTTGAACACATAAATTTTTCTTTGGTGCTTTGAACCTTGAGCCTAGCCGTGACTTTAAATATTTTGTCTCAAGAATTACTTGACACAGAAACACCACAAGCACTTAACTGGGGAACTTTCTTTAAGTTCTAAATATTTTCATTTTTATTAATTTTTTTTCAGTTACTCCCAGACAGTGGTGCTCAAAGCCTTTGGCGTACTCTGCAATTGATCTTGACTCTAAATGTTTTGTCTCAAGGATTACTTGACACAAAAACACCACAAGCATGTGACTAGGGAAACAACTCTTTGAGCTTTTAATCATGTCTGACCTCCCTAGTCATTGATGCTCAGAGCCTTGGACCTTGCTCTTATTTTTCTTTTGCTGTTTCTTTTGCTTAAAGGATTAAACTTTCATTAAGTTCAGAGAAAGCATAATAATTCTCTAAGTTCCTGTTCCTTATACATCAACATTCTTTGATTCAAATTTAAATATGCACTGTTCATATCATGCATTCAGAATTACAGAAAATACCACCACACCTAAGTAAATAAGACAATTCTTCAATATAAACTCACTTTCTCATGCAATACATCACTTATGTATTTTTTATTTGAATTCAAGCTCAGTGAGTAATACATGAGACATCTTTTTGAAATTAAAGAAATTAAGAGAAAACTAAACTAGACCTAGGATTCTAACTAATAAGGGATCATGCAACAAACAAAGCAAAATAGCAGAAAACCGGAACATAGCATCGAAAAAGAGGGGAGAAATATAGAATGAAAGGAACTCAACCACCTTAGTTATCCTAGTGGTTGTTTTATTCTTCAGGTTGTGCTCCTCCGTGAAGATTATTCGCCTTCCTTAGTGCCAAAAAATTAGACAGCAAAACTCTAAGTGAAGCGTCAACACCAAACTTAAAGGTTTGCTTGTCCTCAAGCAAAGAAGAATTGAAAACAAAAAGAAACAATTATTATAATGAAAGAAGAATAAAAGGATAAAAGAACAAGAGAGAATTAGGATTGGGAGAGAGAGAAAGAAAATTAAAACTGGGTGGCGAACTAGTGTAATTGTGCGGCGCAAGCGACGCATACGCGTTTGGCAAGCGTACGCATGGGGCGCAAAAATTTCATAATGACGCGTTAACGTCAGGCACGCGTCTGCGTACCCTTGGTTTTGTGCGATTCGCACGAAGCCAGCCGTGCGCACGCACAACTCTATGTTCGCGTGGCTTGGGAACCACTATTTTCATACGACGCGTGCGCGTCATGCATGTGCACGCGTTAGGGACGCGTATGCAAGCACAACTCTCTGCCAAAACACTTATTTACGTTGATTTTTAAGGTCACGCATACGCATCGATGACGCGTACACGTGGAGTGCCAAAATCACGAATGACACGCACGCGTGGGGTATGTGTACGCATGGGCTTATTTGTGCGAAAGGCATCATTGCTGTGCCACTCCTGCACAACTCTCTGTTCATTTTTATTTTTCATGCACACCCATCTGACTCGTACGCGTCAGCGATGCTTGCGTGTCGGGTGCTCTCTTTTTTTTGTGTTCGGCTCCTGTTCTAAGATAGCTGCATGATATGAAAAACAGTGAACTTAGTAAAAATCAAATAAGGAAGAAAACTACTACTACAGAAAATAACTAAGGATACAAAATTATCGGGTTGCCTCATGACAAGTGCTCTTTTCCTGTCACTAGCTTGACGGTTAGCTCCTCTAAGGAGGAAGATCATAGGGGCTCAGCTCTTCACCCCTTACTTTGAACTTCTTTCCTGTGTCTCCATAACGTAGCTCAATATGCTCCAGAGAGAGGATTCTGATTTTTGTATAAACCCATGCTGGATTGCTGGTGATACGTAAAAATGAGATTTCACGTACAACCGGCAAGTATACCGGGTCGTATCAAGTAATAAAACTCACAAAGAGTGAGGTCGATCCCACAGAGATTGGTAGATTAAGCAACTTTAGTTAAATGGTAGATTTAGTCAAGCAAACATAGTTTTGATTTCATGAGCATTTTGATTTTTGAACATAATTGCAAGAATTTAAATGGCAAAGAATGTAAAGAACTGGAAGAGAGAAATAAAGTGAAAGTAAATAACGGAAACTTAAATTGCAAGAAACTTAAATAACATCAAAGGTAAATTGCAAGGAATTAAAGGTTGCAGAAATTTAAAGAACATAAGAGTAAATAGCAAGGAATAAAGAAACAGAATGTAAATGACAAGAATAATAAATTGCAAGAATGTAGAAGGGAATTGGGCAATGGGTATTCAAACACTAAGAACAAGAGAAATGAGAATTAATGATAGAGAGGATCATTAGGGATCAGAGATGCAA
>NC_029776.3:66931035-66931476 GCF_000817695.3 Arachis duranensis | reverse complement strand
TTTCATTTCCAATGAGCTCGAAATCTTGTCTTAAGGCGGCTCTTTAGCATAAGCTTTCAATCAACAATCCCAAACCAGTTGGTTCGAGTTGTTAAGTGTTGAGACACTCTTAAAGATTTACTAACTCAAGCCTCTCTCCTTAACACATTCAATCACAGGCATATAACATTGAAATTTTGTTTGGATAGTGGTGTCCAGCACCTCTTTGGGTTGCTAAATGTTCTGTTATAGAGCTACTCTTGATTGTGGATTTTCAATCGATAATCCCGAGTTAGTTAACTCAAGTTATCGGGTGATGAAGCACCCCTCGGATTTACTAGCCCAAGTATGTCTCTTAACATCAATCACCACAGACACATATCCAAATTTTGTCATTGATGCCTAGCCTTTCATTCTTTGTACTATGTTTTCTTTATTGTCAAGGTTATTTGTGCTTTTACT
>NC_029776.3:66926973-66929225 GCF_000817695.3 Arachis duranensis | reverse complement strand
ATCAGTTTCTCCAAATTCTTCCAGAGGCACTCCAGCTTCTTCACATAGGCGCAGAATGGTACTAGGATATCCTAGCCAGCTGTCTTGTTTGACTTTTTGAGCTATGTCAATGATGTTCTTGGCTATAATGTCTCCAACATTGATTTCCCCTCCTTTCATTATACAATGGATCATTATTGCTCTATTCACCGTTACCTCAGAATTATTTGAAGTGGACATCAATGATCTCCTCACTATGTCATGCCATCCTTTTGCTTGAGGTATGAGATCACCTCTCCGAAGTTTGAGTGGTTGTCCATGTGAATCCAACACCCAATCCGTGCCTACTTTGCATAAGTCACTTACCACATCCATGTATCTTGGGTCATTTTCAACCCTTTCTTCATAGCTAGCTCGTTTGAACTGTTTTGCCTTGACCTTTAGCACCCTGTTGATGGTGTCCGGGCTAAAATCAACAGTCACACCTCTTACATAACTCATGTATGGTTCTTCATCATCATATTCTCTTATCACATTAGTGTAGAACTCATGGATGAGAAGCATGCTCACTTCTTGAGGTTGGTCACAGAGAAGCTCCCATCCCCTTTTTCTGATTATTTTTTGTATTTCAGGGTATTCATCTTTTCTTAGCTTGAATGGTAACTCTGGAACAACATCTTTGCTTGACATCCAGCTGAAGATACGCTCGTTGTGTTTGGATTTGAATCTTCTTTGATCAAATTCATCTTCTCTCCTATCCCTTGATGATGAGGCCATTGAAGTTCACTTGCAAGGGTTGAATCTTCCACACCAAACTTAGATGAATGCTTGTCCTCAAGCACAAGGAAAATGGTTGTGAATGGGGGAGATATATGACAACAACGTGACTTAGGCCAGCTAGAAAATGATGGTGAGGGGAGGTGGGGTGTTTCGGTTATGTGAGGGGGTGTAGTGCTTCATGAGTTCTGTTGGGTAAAGAGTAGGCCTAAGGCAAGAATATAGAAGACATGGAATGAGTTGGGGGTGTAGTGTGACTTCGGGTGATGAAATGAGGTTATGGGGGTAAGAGAATGAGTGAGGAAGAGTGAGGTTTGATGAATATGGTTGAAGTATTTAAAGTGAAATTTGATGGGGATGCATGGTTCTAGTGACATTTAAGGCTCGGTCATGGCATGGGGAGCATGCTTCCTTGTGCCCAATGCATGTTGAGTTGTTTTTCCCCATGCAAAAAGTTCCAAACTCATGTGACTTCCCTTCCTTGTGTATCCGTGACCTCACTCACCAAGATTCCCCATCATTTCTTTCTTTCTTTCATTATATGCTTACAAGATTCCCCATCACTTCTTTCTTTCTTTCCTGCAACAAAATTCCAAAAGCTTGAGATTCTTAAAGTGACATTAATAGCTAAAAACTTATGATGATATTCCTATGCAAAATTGACTAAACTAAAATTAAAATTTATGAATCTATTTTTTCTAGCATTAGTAATGTAAGTAAAGACACCAAACTTAGTTTGTGACTAAGTGTTCTATGGAATTAATTCCAAAGATAGCCACATAAAACTTAGTATTGTACCTACATTATATGCTATTTCACGTTTTTTTTTAACTAAAATAAATGACTATACTTCCATAGTCTAGCATTTTCGTGTATGTATGGACACCAAACTTAGTTTGTGGCTAAGTGTTGTAGAACACACATTTGCCATGACTTCAAGATTGGCCAAACCAAACTTAGTGCCTTGCATACACCATGTACTAGTCTACTTAATCATTATTGACTACTAAAGTATGAAAATAAAAGACTCCCTGTGCATGGGTTGCCTCCCATGAAGCGCTTGTTTATTGTCCTTAGCTTGACACTGCAGCTTCTTTGCTCATGTTAAGAGTTGCACACTCTCTTCCTTGCTCCAAGGGCCACCAAAATAGTGCTTCACCCTATGTCCATTAGCTGTGAAGGTTTGTTTTGAGGCTTCATCAAGTAATTCAACATAGCCGTGAGGTGATACTTTGGTGATAGTGTATGGACCAGTCCATCTAGACCTCAGCTTCCCAGGGAAGATCTTCAATCTTGAGTTGAATAACAACACCTTTTGGCCCGGTTCGAATGTTCTTTGAGAGATCCTCTTATCATGCCATCTCTTTGCTCTCTCTTTGTATATTTTGGCATTGTCATATGCCTCCAATCTGAATTCCTCAAGTTCATTGAGTTGTAGCAACCTCTTTTCTCCTGCTGCTTGAGCATCTAAATTCAGAAGTTTGGTGGCCCAAAAG
>NC_029776.3:66913491-66915129 GCF_000817695.3 Arachis duranensis | reverse complement strand
GCTTCATACAATGACTCCCCTTCCATTTGCCTGAAAGTTTGAACCTCTGTCTTCAACTTGATGATTCTTTGAGGTGGGTAGAACTTTGCTAGAAATTTGCCCATCACTTCATTCCAATCATTGAGGCTTTCCTTGGGGAATGATTCTAGCCATTGAGTGGCTTTATCCCTCAAAGAGAATGGAAATAGTAGCAGCTTGTAGACATCTGGATGCACTCCATTTGTCTTCACTGTATTGCATATCCTCAGAAAAACAGAGAGATGTTGATTTGGGTCTTCAAGAGGTCCCCCTCCATAAGAGCAATTGTTCTGTACCAAAGTGATGAGCTGAGGTTTCAACTCAAAGTTATGGGTATGAACATTTGGTGTAGCAATACTACTCCCACAATGTCTTGGATCAGGGATAGTATACGAGGATAACACCCTTCTAGCTTGTCCATCATTATTGTTGTTGACCCCTCCAGGAGGATTTTGCATCTCATCCTCCATGACTTGATCTTCTCCCTCTGATTCCTCTAACTCCTCTTCACCAACTATGAACTTTCCTCTTTCTGCTCTCCTTATCCTTCGGAGGGTTCTCTCGTCCTCAATATTACGTCTACTAGCTCCTGACATACACAAACAAAACCAAAATCACAAGTGAGACACTCTAGAACTAGAGTGAAATTGGAGTTAGTGAAACAAAGTATCAAACAGTTAGTGGGCTTAACAAAAACACAAAGAAAATGCTTAATCTAAACCACCTTTCACTTAATCATTGTCAATCTTTCCAATCCCCGGCAACGGCGCCAAAAACTTGATACGTAAAAATGAGATTTCACGTACAACTGGCAAGTATACCGGGTCGTATCAAGTAATAAAACTCACAAAGAGTGAGGTCGATCCCACAGAGATTGGTAGATTAAGCAACTTAGTTAAACGGCAAGTTTAGTCAAGCGAACATGATTTTGATTTTATGAGCAATATGACTTTTGAACATAATTACAGGAATTTAAATGGCAAGGAATTTAAAGAACTGGAATATAGAAATAAAATGAAAGTAAATAACTAAAACTTAAAATGCAAGAAACTTAAATGACACCAAAGATAAATTGCAAGGAATTAAAGGTTGCAGAAATTTAAAGAACATAAGAGTAAATGGCAAGAATTGAAAGAACAAAATGTAGATGACAAGAATAATAAATTGACAGAATGTAGAAGGGAATTGGGTTATGGGTAGTCAAACAACTAGAAGCAAAAGAAATAAGAATTAATGGTGGAGAGGATCATTAGGGATCAGAGATGCAAGTTTTCATGAATTGATGTTAGTCAAATCCTTCTCAATCATGGGTATAGATCCATGGCAAATGGGTGATTGAATCCCAATCTCTTGGTGATTCAATTTCTCTCAACATAACCAAATGCCACTCTCGTGATCTATTTGTTCATGAGAAGAGATGATGCTCAAACTTAATCCAGCCACACAATTCCCATAGTCTCAACCAAGGAGAGTTACATCTCACATACTAACCAAGGTGTATTGATTAAAGAAATCATGAAAGGATGAACTCTAAACTGAATTATGTAGCTCATTCCTCAAATTTACCACACAATTCATATAGATTAACCCCTCTCTCGATGGTGGTTGAATCTTTGAAGA